>NC_080670.1:210075545-210100545 GCF_030247195.1 Topomyia yanbarensis | reverse complement strand
AATGGGAAACAGTATTGCCTTGATAATCCGTTTTCCAACACTTCTTGGTGGATCATGAGTAGTTGATAAGTAATCGGGTGTAGGCGATATTCCACCGTGTTACCGAAAACAAGAATCGATGCTCCAAATCGGTATTGACCATTTCCAACAAAAACAAACCAATCCTGAACCATCCACCATCGAATTCCAAGAAAAGTTTTAAACGATTCGAAAAACTTGACGACTGGTAAAATAAATCCGCCGAACAACATATCAAATTTCTCCCAATTAATTGAAATTGTACGCCACAGGCCAGCATTATGAGGGTTGTCATGAACGAGAATAAAAAACACGCAGTAACAAACCAGCAACAACGGGGCAAGACACGATCGTAAAAACGAAGGTACACGATAAAGATCCAACTCCTCTCGGCTCAACCCGTGTGCCCACAGTCGTGTCAGTCCACAGTCCACACCGTACTAGCAGTGAACTGGGCAGTGGCACGGTTGGGTTGCCACGATTTTTAATCTGGAAGTTTTCGAGAGGCGCCTGCCACCCGCTGGGCCTTTTTCTGTCTAGTGGATATTATTTATTTTAAAAATTTACCTCTGCCTCTGCGAGCGCGGTCGCTTTCGCTTATGGGGAGTAGAACGTCAGAAGAACGTCAGCTGAGAGTTGGAACTTGTTGTTTGGCGGACACTTTGGAGGAAGGAAATTTTGGAAGGTTTTTCATTCTGTTCCTTTACAACCTAATTCATCCAACTTTTTGACGTAATAGAGGTAGTTCAAAAAATTGTGAGAAAAGTCTGAAAGGTGCTTCCCGCGAGAGTTGGAAGCTTCCGATGAGGTATATTGCGGAGATTCCTGTTAATAGCCAGAAGAAAAATCATAAAAAGATCAGAAAAGTAAGGTCTAAACAAACAGAAAAATACAAGTTTAAGAAAGAGTCAAGAGAATACTCTAAGGAAAGTACATAAAGAAACAGGAGAAGGAAAGAAGCGAACAGTGGGAAAATGTCATAATTTAAAGAATTGATAAAATTAAATAGAAAAAGACAAGGAAAAGCTAGAAAGGAAAAATAAACTGAAAAATGGCTGGACAAACGATGAAAGAACATAATTCATGACAAGAGAGATAACTATAGAAGAGTAAAAATACTAAAAAACAAAAAGGAACCACGACGTAAGAAAATATATAATCTGAGACAGCGAAAGAAAAACATAGAAAATGAATAACAAAGAATAAATAAAATTAAATAGGTAACAGAAGGAAAGAATAACAAAAACTATCGAAGTTCATGAAGCTAAACTTAATACTACAGTTGATGTGAACGTACGTTTCTAACTTTGGTTCAATTCTATCAAGTAGAAAAGAAAGTTACAACCAGTTATAAGTGTTGCAATAATTTCGTGCTCACTCTTTAAAAAAAGAAATTAGGATAAAACCTTGCAAAAATACCATAATAAAGAAAACTAATTAAGTCCGCATGGTAGGGACTTTAATTTTTTTAATAGAACAAAGAAATCTGAATTGAACTGAAAAAACGAACCAGGCAAACGATACACCGTAACAAGCCAACAGAGCGTAAAACTACTAATAAAAGCAAACTGCTTCCACACTCTCGAAAAAACTCATTTACTTGCTCATTAGTACTTTACTATGCTACAACAAACCTGCCAAACTAATACAGAATCATGAAAATCTAGTCTCTGCAGTGTGGGCTGTTACTATTTACAACAGTGATGGCGGGTGGTGTAAATGATGCTCACACTACGGCCTGCTTCGATTGATATAAAAAAGGTCTGCAACGGGTGGCAATCGATAACTCTGCCGCAGCTTCCTTCTCATTAGGCCGGGAAAATTGATTGCTTACCTGTTGGAAAGAGAGAAAAATAAACAAATTACTAATTAATTGTTGATAATGGAATGCGTGATTGGCGGGTCATAGAATATTTCTACTCTGAATATCACTGTTGAATTTTTTCAGTAATTCATGGTGAGGAGTAAAATTCAAACCATTAAATTTTTGATACCTCGACAAACTGAATATATCACCAAATTCGATAAAATGCAGTGTTTTCTCGTAATTTGTTCGAATATAGAGTAGAATGAGGTCAAATAGGTCATTTCGGCTGTTACCGTGGATTAGCTGTATTAGTTACAGCTTCGTTTAAATTTTCGCGTGTTGTTCTGCGAAAACGCGCTGTCTTTATTTCTCAGTACAGTACATTTAATCAATCTAAAAAAAACGTTAAGGGAGTTTTTTCTTACGGAGAATTTAATGCTGAACACGAATTTTGTGCTGATATTTGACATGAAGCATGCAACATACGCTTGGTGGCACTATAGGTTACTACTATAAGACAAATTTGAATTATTTCAACAGGATTTGCGTAATTTCGTGCGAAAAATGCCAAAACGAAGTGAAGAGGACATAAAGAACGTAATTGCAGCTGTTCAAGATGTCGCCAGTATTCGATCAGCCTCTAAACAATTCAGGGTTCCGTTCGAAACGTCACGTACTCGTGTGAAGGGAAAGTGTTTGCCATCAATGAAGAAGGTCAGATATTTCGCGTGAGTTAACAATATAATACTTTAAGGGGTTGTAGAAGTAGATAATCGAAAAAGCGAATGAAAAGGAATCAAAAAAAAAAAAAATACTCCGAAGCGCAAACGTGCTCGTTCCACAGCTAAGCAATCACGTCAGCCGGAATGCAAAACTTCCATTCCACACTCTGGCGACGACGAGGAGGCCGATACAGTCATTCGCTAGTCCAAAACCAGACGTTTTTTCAACATTTCCTGCCGCGGGTTCATGATTTTTCACATAATTTGCCATTTCCTCATTTTCCGACCTGGATGACGTCAATGTTATTGTGTTATTAATTTTAGAATAACCTGCAGTATTCATACTCTTCAAATAAAAGTTGAACCGCTGATTTTATAGGTGTATACATTGTTTTATTTAACCTCGAATATAGTGACCTATCGTATTCCCAGATTTTAAAAACATCGGAAAAAAGTACCAAAAAATAAATATTTAGCCAGGCATAAATTCATTGTTGCCAAAATATTGCGAGGTATATAACCTTTCAATGAGTGCTTGTTCGTTAAAATCGGTGCAAAAACACCATCGCACGCGCTCGCCAAGCAAAACTGACCTACTTGACCCCACTCTACTGTATCCATTTAAAAATTCACTGAAACCGTTGCTTTTCCGTCGTCTGGCGGTACTGAGAGGAAAGTGTTGGGCTCACAAGCCACTCGTGATATGTTCAAGCCCTAACCAGCAAAAAATTGGTTATGGTTAGTAGAATCGTATACATAGATAAAAAAACTATGCTGGAAAAAATCTTTCGGGAAAAAGACTAAGAAGATAGGGATAATAAACGTTACGGCTGTTGCCTCGAAATGTTTCTTTTCCAACGCCGGAGAGCCCTGTATTTCTGTTGTTTGACGGACGCAGTTTTCAAAATAATGTTTACCAAAACGTCCATGAACAGACTGTCCCTGCAGATTATTAAAATGACAGTTTTTTAAGCATGGTCATCTTGCCCCGGAAGTCTAAAAATTTACTATAAAGCAACGCCATTTTTAACTCTTTATATCCAACAAAAATTGTAATGTTTAGCACCACTCATAGGTGACAGACCCTAAAACGAAAGGATGGGCTCAGCTCATGGATTTGGTGCTGTGTTGTAGAGTAATGCAAAACGGAAATTTTAGTTAAAAACTTTTACGAGAACATAATTGGCTAGCTGTTTTATTGTGGGAACATAATTTGGGTCCGCTCACCACGGAACGGGTGAAGCAGTAAGATGTATGATCGTTACTCGCTTGGCGTGGATGACGCACAGATTCGTATCCTCGAACAAACCGACCAGATTGGCCTCGCATGCTGGAGGGAGGAGCTATTACGGCTATGCTCTGGAAGCGTAGATCGGGCTTGAACTCCTGCGCAATCTCACGGACCAGACGCTGAAAAGGCAAACTTTAGCGAACAGCCTGCGTTGCCAACTGCTAGCGGAGAGCTTTCCCTCCGGTGGATTCGCGGGCATTCTGTTGGGTACTGATGCTGGTAGTACAACGACGGTCAAACGAATATTTTTATACGACCGACTGATATTTTTATATGATCCAGTGACTAATGTTGCCATACTTGCATTTTTAGCTTTTCATCAATAACATTTTTAAGGAATATTGCAAAATTTGAAAAGTAGGAAAATACTTGTCGAAAGCAAAGATTTTCTAATTTTAATTCTTTTGACTTCCCAACTAACAATTAAAGTTTTATAGCACACTACAAGTGCAATCTAAGTTTTAAGAGAGACTTCAAGAGTGCCATAAAACCTGAATTGTTACTAGGGTTATTCTTTAGCGCTGATAAGGGCTATTTTGTTTCCTGAAAAGGGCAGGGGTAATTTTTTTGGCATGTTCTTCATAAAACCAACTGGATGTTTTTTGACATGAGTCACTCGTCTTCAAAATCAACTGATCAACAGCTCAGTCCTCTGTTAGACTTTTCGACCTATGTGCACCGAAGTAGTTCCCCGCACTGGTTTTGCACTTTCGTGCATAAGTGCAAAAAATGGGTATGCTCCATTGACATTCATGCTAGAAACTGCAAAACCAGTGAATTCCACTACTATCCATCGTAAACGGTATCTGATTATGACGAAATTCTCGCAGGTAACGATTTCTGGCTGGTATCGTGGTTGGGCCCCTTCCCTCCGGTGGACCATGCTGCCACTGTTCTCCTGCTTGCTACTACTGCTATCGACGACGGGCAAACGAATGATGAAAAACTCAAACAGGCCATGGCTTATAACCGTTGCATGGTTTCGCGTCGTAAAAAAGACGAGGCATACAATGAAATGAAATGTCAGCAAGCGCGGATCGAATAGTACTGACCAGTGCTGTGCAATCTCACAATGGCCTTTGAATAGTGACGGTAAATAATAAGTAACCGTTTCACCACAAAAATGACCGTTATTTCATTTCCATTTTCCTCGCATAGTGTTTCAGTTAACTATCTCTAACAGAAGCCATGCGAGAGAGAGTGCGCATTGAAGTGATAGACAGATTGAGTATCATTTATTTTGTTTTGGTATGGTATGACAGCATAAGGTGTTTTGTTGATTTTTCCTCCACCTTTCTGTTTCTTTTATGCAAAACTATTTGTGTGAAACTGCCTGTTTGGTAATACTATCTCGTTGTTTGTAATAAGATGACCATCTTAACCGTATTTATATTGTAAATCAAATGACGGTCAGTTTCCATTCCTCTCAGTAATGATTCCAATGAGTGAGAGATTCTGAAGAGAAACGTCTTACAACGTAAGCATTGCTTACTGCTTTAACTGCTAACCGTTTCAGTCTCTTTTGTCTAGCAGGTTTGCCATCAGTACCGTGATGGAGCTCAGAACTGGTACTGACCAATCACGGCACAGATAATAATTGATTTCTGAACATTTTTTCTTTATGTATGTAAGTTATACATACTTAGAATCTAGTAGAAGATTCAAGAACATTTTTCTGTCTGATTAGTGCAAATATTGTGTAAGCTATTCATAAGAAAAAAAACTTGATTAGCGCTGCAGAATAAGTCATCGGAAGACGAGTTTAACACCTAAGATGTCGCTGACGAAACGTATATGCGATAAATGGTACATAGAATATTCCACACTCATGTTAGTACTGTCTCGGTTTCGCATACGTCGGCCTGTTCCCTGAAAAGTGCTCATCGATGTTTTTATCATAAAATCGTCGACAAACCGGCGCCATTAACTACGTTTCTTGACTTTCTTCGCCCTGGCCTTCTCTGCGTATACGTCTGTGCGCTCTTTGATCCACCATGGATTGGGAGATCATTTTAGGGTGGTCGTACCGGCTGCTCGTTTCGTCTGAACTTTAATCGTGGTATCAAGTCGGACGAAAATTTGTACTTTTCCTGCTGTCGATGACTTTGGATATCGCAGATGCTTTGTTCTTCGAGTCCCTGAGCCGCGGGTGATCGTACGAGACATTGACTGGTCCCGATGGTGTTTAACCAGTGATGATAGCAATCACGATCGACAGGTAGTCACTACCGAGGAGATCAGATATTACCTTCCACTTGTAATCGAACCATAGTGAGGTCGAGCCTAGGGATATGTCCAGTGAATTTGCTTCCCCTGTGCTAGTTTCTACTGTGTTCAATACTATCATATTGAAGTTGTCACAAAGGTTAAGACCGTGTGAGTTTGTCGAATATCGATTATCGTCATACAGATAGCCCCTTCCTGTACAGTGGAAGTGGAAGTCTCCAAGAAGCAGTCGTAGTGAAAGAAGGGGATCAATCATGCGGGAAAAACTGCGATACCCCATCATCATCCTAGGAATGGAAATAGACGCAATGCAAAGATTGATGGTGGACTGACAAGCGTCAACTTCAATGTGGGAAGTCAAGAGGTTGATTCGATTGAAGGAACAGCGCTTTTTGATCCCTAAGAGTACCCCCTTGCTCGATCCAGACGAATAATTTTACAATCATAGTGGTTGTGGTTAATATTAGAAGTAATGCATGTTTCGCATAGGGAAAATGAGTCACAATTATTGTAATCTAATGCCTGGCTGTTAAATAGGATCACTTAGGCTTTTTGGTGCTCCGAGAAGTACTGACAGCTCCTGGTTGATCCCAAAACAAGTAAGGATTCTTTTAGGGTTTATTACAGCATTTATTATTATTCGATGGTTTTTATTCCTTTTTCTACCATTTGGGACAATCTTGGGCCCGTACAAGAAAGGTCGGGATAAGCCAACTTTGATCTTTTCATAGAACTTCCAAATGAAGCCTAAGAAAGCTTCCCGCAAGGACCGTAAGAGATATTATCGTCAGTTGGTAGGAGAACGTACGAGTTATGCATTTCAAAGGCGAATGCTCCCCCCAGTAAACACATTTCTCAGCGAACATCCGTATGGCCTTCCCCCAAATTTATTGAACCGCAGTTGATTGCTACAGTAGGTGTCAATATGTCTTAGCTGTTTGATATTGAAACAATGAGCCGCGGTACAATCAGACGAACCTGTAGCCGAATCCCTTCTAGTTCAAAGCAGCTCGACAAAGCGGATTCGATGAAAGTCACGCAAAACGAATCCGATGGATAGTACTTCCCATCTTCAATTGACATTGGATACAATTGCTCCATTAATTTAACTGATTGAAGGTCAGGGTTCTTAAAGTGGCCAACACATCGACAGTTAGCCCTGTATTGTTGATTACACCATTGATCTCCACATTGCGAGCAGGAATGTACACGCGATACTCTATCGTGATGTGACTACCGCTTGCTATGTCGTTGGCATGTCTCAAGTCAGTCACGACTACACGCAGTTTATCTGACTGCACCTTCTTAATCTCAGTCATGACCGAGCACTGTTTTATCAGCTCCCGCGTATAGTTATACAGTTTAGTGGTTTATTTTTATGCCGGAAGTATGCCACCCAGAGACCAACTGAATCTTTTTGGTACATTCCAGGTTGCCAGTCCTATGAGTAGATCTAAATATGGATTTTAGGCTTCAGTGTTTATAATTTCGTGCGGGAACAATATGCCTGACATCACTATTTCACTTAAACCATGAAGAAAAAAAGTTAAAAAAATATTACACCAGACACTCCTTGACTAGCTGATAGGTGGATCAATCCTTCGTTTCTTTTATTTGATGGCCGCGTGACCTTCATACGATGGAGAATTGGTATGAAACTTTTGTCTAGCTTTGTTCTAAACAATGGAAAAGATACTGTGTTCAACAATGCAGAAGTAATATTCGATTCGTAGATCAAACCTTGAAGTTCGTGGTTTCGGGTACTTTGTAAATTTGCAAGCCTTGATCACTTCTAAGCTACCTCAATCAGCCTTACAAGAAGCAAATATCAAAGAAAATGAAAAATCACCATCGGACACGGAACATAGATCACGTGAAGTAAACCCAAACTGCTAGTAGACCGCGCAGTAGACATCTCTGGAATGGAGAAAATATTCGTCTCATGAGTGTATGGCGGATTGTCTTGGTCACATCCAAATCGGACCTCTACTAGATTTCAAAAGAAACGTCTGGTTCCGAACACCAAATGTGCTAAGCGTTAAAGCGTGAGAAACACGAAAATAGTGAAATAAAATTGAGAGGCTTCTGACGTTCAAATAGAAGTTGTAAAATCATTAAAATTGGTGGTAATTATGAGGATTAGATATGAAGCTAAAACACAATAAAAGTATTGAGAAAAAATTAAAAATTTCTACTTTACTGAACACCTAAAGTTCTAATTGAAAAATTTCCAACTTTCCCAACTACAAATTTATAACGACTCTAATGACCATACAATAAATTCATTGGTAATTATACTTTCATCAGCAATAAATCAACAAAAACCAGCAGCTCAATTCAAAAACATTCGCCCAACCTATTCACCCCGTAGCAGGCTACTACCAGCAAGAAACAGGGCCATAAAAAGCCAATTGCGGGTGCCGTCCCATCATCAGGCAACATAGCATAACAAACGGCACAAGCCTCCTACGCCTACCAGAACATAACATAATGAAAAGACGAAAAAAACGCATGTGACACCAGCTGACACAAACACAGCCGCACATTAGCAAAACAGCAATCCGCCACTTCATAAGCAGGGGCGTGGCTTTCGAGCGCCTCTTCATTACGAACGCCGCGGCGATGCCGGTGTCAGTATCGGTGTCCCTCTGCCGCTGCCGATTTACACAAATGAGAGGGGGGCCGGCAAACAACATCAACTTGCAACCACACACACACACACACCCAAACCAAATCATATCGGAAAAACATGGTGCTTTCCCTTCTCGTGTCATGTCAACGTGAAACCGGTTACCAACGGCAACCGACGGGGACTCTCACCAATACACACACGCTTCCTTCGATCGACGGCGGTTCTTTTCTTTGCCATTGCACATCAGAAGACAAGGCTGCTGCTGCTGCTGCGTCCATGCAGGAACATTTTTCACCCGTCCGAATCAGTTCCGTCAGTGGCGTACGAGGCGTTGCATCGATCAGTTGGGTTCGGTTGTGTTGTGTCCCCAGCCGCGTTAGTTCCCTTCGGCGGCGGTACATAGTTCTTCGATTCGCGCACCTTAATTAATCTTGTCATTTCCTCCCACGAAACGCTGCCGTCGAGGACGGTACGGAACGGAACGGGACGGGTGGTGGTGCCGCAGCAATATCTGTGATAGCGTGTGTGAACGACCGATGTGTGGATAGGATAAGTGAGCAGGAAAGGGCACGTGGCCGGTTCACTCCTTTTCCATTTTCCGCCGGTGCTTTTTCGTGTGGTAACCCCGTGGCGTTCGATGCGAGCAAGAAGCTATGGCAATCTAATTAGTGCAAACAATAATCGATGAGTGATTAGTGAGAAAGCGAATACATCGAAGAATAGTTTTAGTGTGTTTGATTTAAGTCTAACTCGTTGAAAAGCTCGCACAAAGTGAAATGCTCGTTCCACCGGAGATGATTGCCGTGCAATCGAAACTCATCTATCAGATGAACAAATACTGCGCCGACCGGGTCCAGGTCCGGAAGGCTCAGATTCACAAAACCATTCAGGAAGTGTGTCGCGTTGTTCAGGACGTCCTGAAGGAGGTCGAAGTCCAGGAACCACGATTTATCTCCTCCCTCAATGATTACAACGGCCGGTTCGACGGGCTGGAAGTCGTTTCCCCGACGGAGTTTGAAATCATCATCTACCTCAACCAGATGGGAGTGCTGAATTTCGTAGACGACGGAACCCTGCCAGGGTGCGCGGTGCTAAAACTGAGCGATGGCCGCAAACGTTCGATGTCGCTGTGGGTCGAGTTTATTACCGCCTCCGGGTATCTGTCGGCACGGAAGATTCGCTCCCGCTTCCAAACGCTGGTGGCGCAAGCATGTGATAAGTGCGCCTACCGGGATTCAGTTAAAATGATTGCCGACACCACCGAGGTTAAGCTACGGATACGGGAACGGATCATAGTACAAATTACTCCGGCTTTTAAATGTGCCGGGCTGTGGCCTCGCTCGGCGTCACACTGGCCACTGCCGCAGATTCCGTGGCCACATCCGAACATTGTTTCCGAGGTGAAAACGGAAGGATTCGATATGCTGTCCAAGGAGTGTATTGCCCTCCAGGGGAAAAATTCGGCGATGGAGGGGGATGCGTGGGTTCTCAGCTTTACCGAGGCGGAAAATAAACTACTGCAAGGTGAGACGGAATGCTGGGATAGTCCGACGAGGAATGATGCGATTGGTTTCAAAGAAATGAAAATCGGACATCTTAGAAAATGTAAAAAGCAGTTTTTCCACACTGTGTGCAAAATCGTTATGAAAAGCACTATCCAAACTATTGTAAGAGCGCTGCCGATCAATTTTCATTGAGATTTTAAAAATTTATTGGTATTAGTTATGGAATTTGCGTTTCGACTTCGTCTCCTCAGAATGCGACACCAACTTAGCGTCAGGATTAAGCTAGCGTCAGATTGACGCTAGCTCCAAAAACGGAAACAATTTGTTTTCTTGAGTAAACCCCTAGTCAAGAATGCTGTCTGTGATAAGGCTACACGGTAAAAATCCGCTCATAAATTCATAAACAAAAGGTCACGATTTTGTGAACTGAACGATTTACGAAAACCGTGACCAAGTTTCTGAAATTATGAATAAACCTCCTATTCATGAAACTATTTGTGTTTGCAAAAAACTAGTTCGAATGTTTGGTTGAGTCACTGTTGTTGTTCCCTGGACATGTTTAGTTTTTCTTGTGATTCTTGTTCATGATTTGGGAATACACAGCCGACAGTCAAACGTTGTTCATTATGTCAAGAGTTTATTCGCGATTCTTTGCGTCTCATCACGTTACCGTGCTATTTTATTCATGGCTTTTCAATCGGAATTTTCCTTCAGACTAGCGGGATTAAAGTTCATGATTTCAGGATCTAAGTCGCGATTTTCGTAATTTCTATTCACGTTACCGTGATATTTTAGTCATGAGTAGAGTGATTAATGCTCATGATTTCAGGATCTTAGTCACGATTTTCGTCATTTCTGTTCATGTTGTCTCGATATTTTATTTTAGAGCTTACTTTCAAAGAGTAATGTAACTAATGTTCATAATATCAGCAGTTTTATCATGATATTCGTAAATTCTTTTCACCTTATCGTGATCTATTTTTTTGGTTTCCATCGTTTTTTTTTTACTCGGAATAATGTGACAATATGAACTGGATCATAAAAATGTGACTGATTCGGCATATTTTGTTCTGTGAACTATATCACTCATACTACTTGGGGTTCTCAGCGCAGTTTTCGTTTTCTTTCCGTCATGCAATTGAAAATGGTTAGGGATGTCTTCTAAATATCACCAGCAAGAAAATTAGATTGTAAATCATGTGTTAGGAATCATGAACCAGTCAACAAACTATGAATATTTTGATTTCTTGAACTTTTTCATGACAACGAATGGTAAGTTGTGACTATTATGCTAGGTATCATGGACCAGTTCACAAATACATGAATCATATTTGATGATTTCGTGAACTATTTCACGAGAACGTGGTTAATATAATAAACGTCATGAAATAGTTCACGGGGATTTGATGGACTCTTGAATTAAAATCCGAATTTCGTGAAATAGTTCACGAAAAAATAACCAGAATATTTTGATTTTGTGAACTAATGTTCCTATATCTATAAAAAGCATCATGAGTTAACCTTTCGTTTTATGAATAATGTTCATAAAGTTGTAAACTAGTTCGCATACTGAAAATCGAATTAGAAATAACTTGGTGGAAACCGTGACTGAAGTTCACGAAACAAAAACAAATCCACTAATAAAAGCGTTATGTGGGCGTTACTGAAGGGAAATTGAACATAATTATAAAATACATGATTTTTGTTCATGGTCCTGCTTTCATAACGTAAAAACGTGGCACTTCATTAACGATTTTGGGAACATTTTTTTCCGTGATAGTGAGATCAAAACTTTTTTTCGTTTTCTATGATCGCAGATTATTGCAGCTTGCTCTGTGGAACATTAACCTTTTCTTAGTGCCGTGACTGGACCGGGTTGCCATATACTGATGAGATGAAACCGAAATATTAATCCCGACATACTGCAGTAGGTTCAGTTTCAATCAATTTTCTATTTAGAGACAAATTAGACAAAATCTGGAAAGTTGAATCCAGAAATTCTGGATATTCTTATCTGCCGTTTGAAAGTTACAACATTAAGATATTTAAATCTCCTTTTCCTGAACTTCGGAGCCGACGATAAGAATTACGAAATACTTCAAAAACTGTTGCAAAGAAGTGATTAGTGACATCGATTAATCCAATTTTAATTTTTTTAAGTTACACAATTACGGTGCATAGTTTACATGATTGTTCAAATAAACTGATAAATCCAATAATCTGCATCAAAAAAATATTCAAGAATGCTCTTTTATGATGCCAAATCTGGCCAAAATATCGGAGCTTCGTCGTGCTGCTGCAAGAACGGCAAAAGGCGCTTCTCGAGGCACTCAGATTTGTAGATCTCGCCATTTACTGTGCCCTTTGTCACGAAAGGCTCACTCCTCAGTCCGCAAGAGCAGATGGCCTGCCAAATGAGATATTTGGAGGCGAACTTCGACATTTTCTTCTTCTTAAAGTTGTCGTCCACATAGAACTTGCTCTTGCCGGTGAAAAACTCCAACCCCTGAATTTGCTTGAAATCGGCTTTTATATACGTTTCGTCGTCCATCACACAGCAGCCATATTTTGTCAGCATCTTCTCGTAGAGCTTCCGTGCCCGAGTTTTAGCCGTCGATTGTTGCCGCTCATCGCGGTTTGGGAAGTTCCTTGTATGTATGTAGTCTAGCTCTCTTCTTTGCATTCTGGACGTAGCTCTGCGACATGCCGACCTTTTTAGCCAAATCACGGCTTGAGCCGTTGGGATTTGCTTTAATCGTCCGCTTCACCTTTTCCTCCGTCTTTTTGTTCTCCGGTCCCGGTTTTCTTCCAGCTCCTTTGCCGTGGTCCAACGACAACGGCTCCTGCAACCGCTTCAACACTCTGGAGACGGTTGAATGGTGAATGTTCAACATTTTCCCAACCACCGGTGCGACAGGTCAGGAAATTCCAGGTGTTTGGAAAGAATTTGTTCTCTCGACTCGTGTTGGTTCACCTCCATTTTCGTTGAATCGAAAAACACGACTTCGATTTTGACAGCATGTAAACTATACACATCAATAAGAAAGTGTGCAAAATTTGGTTGCTTTTTACCCAATGGTAAAAAAGTTATGCCCTGTTGAATGTGTCGCAAAAATGTCGTGTTCGCCCTTTAGTACATTAACTTGATACAAAAAGATTGAAACTACATAGAGTAGATAAAACTTGAAGAAATTCCTGTTTTGCCTCCACTTGCGACATAAAAGTAGGAACCCTGTGGATCAATTCTTGACTCAGCCGACGAACAACAGGATTGTTTTGTTCAAAGAAAGATAGTAGTATTATCGGTCTCCTAGTGAACCTCAACACCTTATTTCTATGAACTTCAGCTAAGTGCTACCAATATTAGAAAAGTTCTACTGACTTCAGACAGATCCTACCAAGTGTAAGAAAGTTCTGAAAAGTTCGGAGAATACCCAATCAACTCAGAGAATGTATACAGAGCTCAGGAAACTCTCGCCTGATTCAAGAAAGCTTTACCAGTCTAGAGTATTGTTTACGAGTTTAAAGGAAGCCAAACGAGCATTCAAAAAAACCTTAAAGCTTCAAATATAGGATATTGTTAAGCAAGCTAGCACATCTTAGCACGGATTTTCCCCGGTTGATTGGTTGTCAACCTCACGTCTTTAGTGATCATTCTATCCATTGCTAGATGCTGAAGTTGAGCTAGACCACACTTCATTGAAAAATCAACTCAATTTCCTTCTTAAAGAATTCGATACCCGAAATTACAACCAGAGTGCGCAACAATTCTCAATGTTACTTTCCATTGATTTTTACAAATCTGAAGCTCTGTAACATAACCATAATTCACCATTTGTATTAAAGCCGTTCAGGTAGAAATTGTAAAGAAAGGGCTTAAGCAACGGTTAAATTTATCCGAGATAAAAATTGTTAAAGAATCGTTAACGTATGATAGTTGAATTTTCGTTGAAAGCAGCGTTAGTGCCCTTCCCTTTGCGGACAAATTAAATTTCTTAACAAACCGTTTACCGTAACCAAATTGTCTATGCGTAGTAGAATAGTATTTCCCTCGGCCAACACGAATTGTGATCGAATTCCCGGTTATCCCGGTTTATGAATAACAACTAATGCTCTGTCGCAGTTGCATAAATTGAATTGTCGACTCTAGATCAGGTAAATTCTTTTAGATCAGGCAAATTCTTAAAAAAATAGTTTGATTCTGTCTGACC
Organism: Topomyia yanbarensis; assembly: GCF_030247195.1. Classification (NCBI taxonomy): domain Eukaryota; kingdom Metazoa; phylum Arthropoda; class Insecta; order Diptera; family Culicidae; genus Topomyia; species Topomyia yanbarensis. Next base: position 210,086,133 of record NC_080670.1, on the reverse strand, counting down.
CAAGAGTATAATTTGCATTGTGTTGTTCCCTGCCGACACGTCGCGCACCATTTCTGAATAAGAACGGGCATACCTTTCTTGCAAAGTCTTTGCCTGTTTGAAAAAAAAAAATAATAAGCACAAACAAATTTATTCATAGTTTCGTTGACATGATGATTTCTGCAAAAAGTTTTGTTTCAATTTTAACGAAAAGGATTCGCCCGCACCCTATTCCTCGAGTGCGGGATCTGCACCAACGTCAACAACCTCATCCAGGCTCACAGCTAAACACAACTGCAGTTGCTCTCTCTTCCGGTAAACTAGCTGCATGTCCGGACCGGCTATGGTCTGCCGTGCTTTACAAGCCTGGAAATATCAGCATGTTTATATAGACCAACCAGTCAATAAGTCATTTCTTTCAACGACCACTCCTCATATCCTTACACATGTCCTTACAGAGCAACAGGGAGTATCAGTGATATGTATGGACAAAGGTTTTGTGCGAGTCCATAGGCTACGGAATTTCAGCCGAATACACAATTCGTAGGAGATCCCATTAACAGTCGCAAATCGTTTTTTATCTCACGACTACCTTTGTTATCACATGTCACTAGTCTTCCTAGATATATGAACTTGTACCGCATATATTTATACCACGGAACCAATACCGTTCGAGCGACCTGGTACTCTATCAAATACCATTTACTTCATTTTATCAAAGTATATAGTTGGTCTGCCCACCTTTCAAAAGGCACAAAAGCCTCTTCCTTTTCGGTGTATTGCTCTGCTTCAATACATCTAACGAATTGAATGTCTCTTCAACCATTGTGAAGCTTGTTTTCAACATAATCAATTCATTTTGCCGGGAAGCCATGCTCAAGCATTATCTGGCACCACAGTTCGTTTCGTTGCACTGCATCGTGCACTATACCTTGAAATCCATAAACAGATGATGAGTTCGCAAGTTGTATTCCCAAAATCCAGGGCTTGTGTTCTAAGGAGCAATCATTGAAATTGAGTGCCATTACGATCGTTTTGTTGGTTCGTATCCGTGTAGAAAGTGCTATATTGAAAACCAAACAATGTACAATTTTCAGCTGTTTACATTAGCAGGGCACTAAAGGTTCCAGAACGTAAAACACCTGATTCCGGAATGAAAATTTGATTGTAATCTGAATGGATAACTCAACGTAGATATCCTAACAACTTCTTCTAATATGTTCATAGTTTTTGAAGTCGCAAAATATACTTCATTGAGATTATTCAAATTACGAGCAAATAATTTTATATCGCACAAATTTCAAGAAGATATTCTGGTTTCCCAAAATATTAAATGTCAGAATTTTGACAAGTTTTTCGGGCAAAAGCTTAGCTGGCCCGGCAAGATGCACGCCGAAATCTGGCAAGGACTGCCAAAATGGTTCATACCAGCGCAATTGGTTACTGGGATTTCTCACAGTTGTACAGATAGGCACGTTAATTTGAATTAGTTGTGTTCACTAGCACAACCTCAATAAAACTCGAACACAATTCAGCACCGGTTATAACGGTCAATTTAAATATATATTTTAGTTGCGACTGTCGTTGCATATGTGGCGATGATGCAACTGACATATACGCGAATATACTAGAAAAGGCACCGCAGTACTAATTACTACAGACTCTTCACATACAGACATGTGAGTGAAGTTTCGAAAATTGCAGCCAAATCTTCCGTGATGCCAGATTATATTTATTGTTGCTAGTTCTCCTGTTTTTGTCTCCACAAGTCTGTGTGTTAATAGCTAGCCAGAACATGGAATCTCGTAATGATAGTTCCGTTCCATTGCGTATCAGATCTTCGCATGGAAACTTCGAACGCTATATTGAACAACCGATTAGAACGTACAGGACGGACGTGCTTCTATCCACCCAACGTAGAAAACGAATCGGATGTCTTCTCGGCTATTTTGATCCATTCAGTGCCATTCGAATCCGTGTAAGTCCTGTTCAAGCATTATCTGCCACAGTTAGATTCGTTTCGAATTTCTCACAGAATTATAATTTGGTCCGTCGTTGATCGTCCTGCTCGGTATTATCCAGCTCCTGTGCTGGTGATATCCAAAAAAGATTCAACCAACGGGTGCAGTTTGCTAAACAGAACACGAAAGAGTACCTTCAAGCGGCATTGAGGATCGTAACGTCTCGATAGTTATTAAACTCGAGTTTGAATATAGAAAGTAGAAAAAGAAAAGGAATTGATGGGAATCCATCGGCAGCGGTGAGTAGCCGCTGTAGGCACCGCCACTAACTTACACATAGTAGCAGACGCACTACCACTGTAAGAGCAATGGCAGTACTGCAGTAGCCTAATAAAAATCTACTCCGGTATTTGAAAGGCATACAGAGAGGAACAGCAGCATTTTGTTAATCGTCGATAGGTTTTCAGTTCTATTTTGTCGGTTCTCATGGTAAAGAGGGACACGTCTGTCTTTGCCGTGAGATACGTTGGTAGACTTGAGTGATTCGTAGTAACACTGCCTAAGCTAGACGTGCAGAAGACAAAAGATAAGTCCGCGAGATTTTAAGCCCGTTTCTGGTGACTCTGCCACTTCTAGGTTTTCTATCTGTATATTTCACATCCTTGCTCTCAGTTGAATACTATGGCTCTAACATTTTCATAACTTTCCCTACTTAATAATCTCTAGCTAATAGAATGTCGTTAAAAAGTAAAAAAGAAAGTGTAAGTCGAACTAAAAAATGAAAAAAAAAATATAATTCTTGAAGAGAATAGATATTATTAGATTTATAAGTAATGCTTACCTTTTAATATGCATTTCCGATTACAGAAAAGTTTCAATCAGGATAATAACAGTATATGTTATGTCGGATATATTTTGGAAGTTCGTTTTTCCGGCTGTTTAATAGATACATACCTGTGTGTTGTAAAACTGTTTTTTAGATAGTATTATTGTCACTGTAGCTCCTTCTAACCGCTGAGTTAAGTTTATACTCAAAATAGAAGAATTACTCCTGACTATCCGTCGCTTTGGAATAGAAAATAGCTTATCGGACGACCCTGAAATAAAAGAACTATTTTAAAAACAGGTTTTAAAAGAAATTTGAACATTTGCCATTCATTTCTAATCAGCTTTTGATTATCACTTCACACTTGATCGTTTTATGTGACCCTTTGAATAAGGTAGACAAAAGACAGTAATGCTTAAACCATGAGTAGTTGCTCTCTACTGTTCTACTGCAAAAAACTGAAATTTTTGCAACCCAAATTACCCAACCAGTAGCGTTGCACCGGCCTAACTGTTCTTTTCATAATTGTGTAGAAGAAAGGCTCTTGAGTTAAAAATTCATTCTGGGCTTCTCGTCATCGTTCAATTGTGAGGCTCAAATTACACACATGCCTTGATCTGCGAGGCCTTACCCACCATTTAAAACTAAATATGTTGAAAAATAATCAAATTTAAAAAATTGAATAAAATTGATTTAAATTGAAAAATAGTGAAAGATTCTTGCAATCGTCATCTTGATACGGAAAAATCTAATTGAACTGGGACGATGGCATCATTTTTACTAGCTGTTAGTACGCAAGTGAAAAGTAATAACCCCAGTTATTGACCTATATTGGTTTTGTAATCAAAGTTTTTTTTATTAACAACGAGGTATAGCTGCTTAAGATTGTTCCTTATTTTACAAAAAGCCAAGCACTCAGATTTTTAAATATAATTAGAAACATCTCATTTTTAAAGATTCTCCGAAAAAGTTTATAATTATTAAAGAAAAATAACCATTCTAAAAATTATTGAATAAATAGAAAACATTAAGACAAAAATTTTAGAATTCTGTTACTGTCTGTCCGACCAAAGCGTAGGTTGTTTGCTACTTCACTGATTACTAGAGCAGTGCTAAATACGCATTTTGCTCAAGAATGCCTTCACAGCCGAACCAAACTGTGCTTGTTAGTTGCAGCAATCTCCAGGAACATAACTTAGCAAGCATACTTCGAGAAATTTTGAAAGTTTATCATGTTAAAATCGTACTTCTAAAATATTTAAATGATGGCCATAGGTGACGAATTTTTTATGAGCGTCAATTGTAACGAATGATCCTTCGCTCTATAAAAAAAAACTTACCGGTGAATAAGTATCAGTTCGAAAAATATGAATAATTTTCTTCCTATTAGCATAATTTCCTGTAGACATCAGGAATATGTTAACATTAAATAAGATTTCTTAACTTAAATTCTCTTTCTCTATTTCTATGTCAAAACAGGGATTGGTCCAACCGGTAAGTATGCACATTTTACGTACTTACGTTGTCGTGTGGAGTCCTGCGTAGAAGAATCTCGTACTGTCGGGATAAGAATTATTTCAACCTCACTCAGACATGACAATGCGTATTTCCTTCACATATTTGATAAATAGTTGGCCTACATTCCTCAAAGAGGCAACCTGTTCGGCGGTTTAGATTGACATGAATTTAGAACTGATAATGATCAAACGTTTCAAGTTTTTCATTTCCCTCACTGATGAAAAGACAAAAAAGTTTCTAATTTACCTGGATATTCCGGCAATATAATCAATTGTGTAGTTATAGGGTCAAGGACCATCCGGCGACATTGGCTCTTCAAATGTCATTCACTTACAGTTGTCAATGATGATGCGCAACTCAACAAGAGCGTTGTCATATTTTCGACACAAATTTGCAACGCTAGCTAAGATTTACATTTGAGTGCAATCTCTTGGTTTTCCATTTTTCTTTTAGAAAATTTGTTTCGGGATAGGAAAGACTAGAGTCAAACAGAATGCTCCGTCATAGACGTAGCATCAGGCCCAATGTTTCAAAGCCGTGACACCAACAAGCTTGCTACAGAAAGTATTCTGTTAGACACTCGAGTCCTTCTAAACTCTGTTATTAAACTCCACGAAACCATCAAACAAACCCTAAACAATGCATCCCTTTTTCTAACATGTCTTCTCTTTCTTCATATCTCTCCTCCAGGAGGCTGCCGACGGCGATGTCTCAGCATCCTGAAAACCCTACGCGATCGGCACCTGGACCTACCCGGCAATCCGGTCTCGTCCTACGTAATGAAAACCCTACTGCTGTACGAGTGCGAAAAGCACCCACGCGAGATGGAATGGGACGAAAACTGTATGGGCGATCGGATCAACGGAATCTTCCTGCAGTTGATCTCCTGTTTGCAGTGCCGCCGCTGTCCGCACTACTTCCTACCGAACATGGACCTGTTCAAGGGCAAATCACCCGGGGCGCTGGAGAACGCCTCCAAGCAGGTCTGGCGACTGACTAGGATAATGCTCACCAACTCGCGGTGTCTCGAGGAACTGTAGGGAGGGAGGGGGCGGTAAGTGAAATAAGCGGGAAAAAAATCAAAAGTCATGAAAGAGAGTGTGTGGTTCGTACTTCGTACTAGTTCAAGTCCTAAATTATAACCTACGCAGTATACTTTTACGAATAGATTACCTATGGAATAAAAATCGCATAAATAAAAGTAACTTATGTCTAACCAGTAAGAAATTGACGTATACCTATTAGTAGTAGCAAATAAATGAATAAGAAAAACTATAACTCGAACACTTCGAAGCAAGAGTACTACTGAACTTGGATGTCGAAAAAATAAAACAATTTTACTCAAAACAACTTTGACAAATCAGTCGTCCCAGCCTACTTTGTTATCCGAAAAGCGCCGAGGGACTGTAACCAAAGCGACTCGCAGCGAATTGAAGCGGATCACAACACAACGCCAAGACACACCATAAAACCGATCGTAAAACAGAGCCATAACGATAATGAAACAGAGATGTAAGACTAGCATGCAAATTATTACCCTCCTGTCCTGTCTGTCGCCGCCCGCCCACCCACCGCTGTCCGATCGGTCGTCGACGCAGTTTAGATAAGCGAAATGCCACTACTACAATCTAAAATTCAAATGAGAATCGCGGCTGCTACCCCGTCCCGAACGAAACATGGGTCGCCGGTGGTGTTTCGGCTAGCCGAACGAGAACCAACGACGAGTTACAGATATACTAGGAGTAAAATGAGTGTGATCGAGCGGTGATTTATTACAGTTTTTCCACTACTCGGTAAGCCATTTGTAAGCGCGGAATGGCGCTTATTTTCCTTTCTCAAATAGTCCTTTCAGGTTCGGTTCAAGTTGTTGGAGGGTTAGGTGGAGCTGTCGAATTGATATTGATCAATAATCTGTTCGGTTCTACCTACTAGTCGTCGTTTACCAGCACTGAGAACGGGTGTCACCCGAGGTCACTTGGCGAGAAATTTCTGTGCTAATTTTATCTGTACGATTTATGTTTGTGACATTTTGTTTGCACATTTCAATTTTCTTTTATTTTGTGCGGGCTAGACGATGCATTTTTTCGATGCAGACAGAAATTCGAGACAATATGATGATTAATGATGATAAATTGGATTCTGTCAACCTAAATAGTTTTAGTACTTGACAATTGAATTAAATCACAGAGAACAGACGTCTAATTTAGAACAAATGTGATCATACATTTTAATAAAAATACGTTTGCTGGCCACAAGGCCTGCTACTGTTTAATGTTATTACTCACTTGAGTTGAACAGGATTATGTTTTAATTCATAACGCACAGATCAAAGATTTCAAATTGGAAGCAAGTATACGACCAATACATGCATTGAGAGTGGATATCCTTGTCGTGGTTTTTTTTTTTTAAATTTCATTCGACTTGTTTTAATTAGATATTAGAATTATTAGGCATGTATTTTGCAGCGAAGTAAAGCATTTCTGATCCAGAAAAACACCCCACTAACCGTTTTCTTACCTGCCTCGATATTTGATCCGACTAGGAATCCCCCGTACGCATCCAATCGGCAAAATATAACAATTCAGCCCGGCCAAACCAAGAGCGAAACAAAGTAGGCCGATGGTATGTATGTACGCACACGCCAACCATAGCGATGTCATGTTGCTTTTTCATTATGGGAAATGCAGCGATATAAAAGCAGTTTTTATGTGTATCAACTCGAATAATTGTGTACAGCCCACATTTCATTTTTTTTGTTGCTGCTGTTATTTAGATTTTATTTTCACTCCCCGCGACGGCACGCCAAATAATAATCCGCCTCACAGAAATTAAGTAAACAACAAGAAAAAAAAACCAACACGCTTCGGAAATGTATCCCTATCCAGCTGGAAATGGAAGGCTCACCTCCCGGTTCCACGCATATCAAATTGCACTTGGCTGATTCAAAATGAACGCCTGAACAAATAAACAAAGCCCACAATTATTTCGTGTTCCATCAAAACGAGCGAAACTTTTTTCCAACCGGTTCGTTCGTGCATCGCCGTCGGGTGACTGTCGGACGGTCGAGTAGAGTAGGGCAGGGCAGGGCAGCGAATGCACTTCCATCAGTTTAGCTTGCTTTGATTGAGGTTTGGTTTTAACGGGAGGAAAAGTATTGCGTTTGCGGCTGAATTACAGGAATGAAAAATGTACACTATGTTGTAAATACTGACGCGCTGTCATTTTTCTTCGCTAAGTTAAAATTTTCATTTGAAAATTGAAAACGATATGCCATAAATGTACCGTGCTTAGTTCACATAAAACATTCTTCACTTCGTAAAAATCCAATTTTTCGGTTATATTCTAATTTCGATTTGTTTGGCCGTTGACTGTGCCGACGATTCGCCTGCCAGATCAGATATTTTTAATGAATCTCTCGTATCTTATACTGGTGGCATAAACAACAATCCTATTTAGAACAATTAAAAATCGATCTACACTCCGATTTTGCCAATTTCAGTTACAACTTTAGTTCCGCAATTGCACTGCTGCCGCTTTCAGTCGCTTCCGAAAAACAAGCACTGCAACAATAATAATATGGCTTGCATAACGAAATCAATATTGGCACAAAATGTGTGTAGTTCCAAATAGCTAAAACAAACTTGACGCAATTTCACCCGTCAGCTGTCACTTCCGTTCTGTTTCCACCGCATACTCTAGATGAAGCGAAACTGACGGCTGATGGAACGCGACTGCCATAATTTTTGCCCTACTCTATAGGTTCGAACTCTAGCTGCAGCGAGCCATACTTTACTTATACTTTAAATGGTAGAGCCAAGCTAAGAATATTTCATGTAGATAGATCAATACTTCAGAAAGTAATGAATACAGAATAATTCTAAAAGTTGATTATAGGAGGAACCATGTTTCCGAATTTCTGAAAAAAAACTGGAGTGATAGATTTCGAACAATAACAACGTCGGTTGTACTGAACGGAATTATTCAACTTTTTCACTATTTAGTCGGAAATATTACCACCAATGTTGTATTAAAATTTTGAAGCAGCGGTGTCAAATAAACAAATAAAAAAAAAAATAAAAAAAATTGAAGCAAAGCAAAGCCATGGCATTACAATCTTCGTCTTCTGTTTTAACATATTTCGCAACCGATTTTAAGCATACAGCGCTAATGCTATGATCCTACTGACACTGAGAATCCGTCCTTAAAATTAGAAGCATGTATGTAAACTCTGTCGAAAGCAACACGAAGCAGAGAAAGTAGCTATGCTGTCTTAGAGCAGAACAGGCAAAATGAAGAACCAGCCAAAAACCTATATGTTGTAAGACTTTTTAGGTGGTATTCAACGGGGAAAACAGGTCGAAGAATTAGACGAAAAAAATTTCCCCCAGAGGCAGGATTCAAACCTGCAACCCTTGGGACTCCGTCCCAATGCACAAACCCAGGGCTATGATAACGTACCAGGAAGAAGCCGCATTGGTGACAATGATCGCACCACTACCTCTAGAGAAAGATCACAGAACCGCCGCTGCCAATCAACACATTTTATCTATTTAATTTCCCCGCTAGATACCAAAGCCGAAGTTTTTATTATCATCTGACGTCTGATTTTAGTTCATTACCCATCGTACTTCGGTGGGTGACAGAGCTGATGGAGACTGTCGATTTCTGGCAGTGATGCGATCACTGTCATCAATGCGATAATCATCTGTTCTTCCTGGGACGTTATCATAGCCCAGGAACAGCCTTTAACCCTTGGGCCGGAGTCCCAAGGGTTGCAGGTTCGAATCCTGCCTCTGGTGAGATTTTTTATTCGCAATTGCTTTCGTTTAACTCACCGTTTTCCCGGTTGGATACCACCGAAAAAGTCAAACATAAGGCAAGTGCCTTACGTCAAAACCCAAAAAATTAATTGATGGCTTACATGTCGTGAGGTTATAGGTTTAGGACTGCTGACCTTTCACCTGTCATGTACAAATTTTCATAGCTAGATGTGTTAATCCCGCGGAGCTTCTGCTCTACATCAATTCCGCTTCCGCTCTGACCCAGTTGGATTGATTGCTGTTAAGGTGATTCCAGTTAATTTGATTAGTTCTGTGTTGATCGCAGACGGCATTATGAGTGTCAGCAGAATGGAATATTTGCTCCAGCTGAGGAATCTTTTTTCTACTGACATCAAAAGCCTCTGGGATGGCAAATGAGAATTTTTCAGACCTCAACATGAAATTTTCTCCTTAGAGAGAAATATAGCGTTGTGGGAGACATTGGCTTGCTAGCCGAAATCCGGTGCCGATTTCGCTATGTTTCTCATCAACAAACAGAACTTCTTTATTCATGAAACGTCACTCGTAACCAGTTCTTTGATTAGAAATACAAGTAATGCTTACAATTTTTGGATTTAATGTTGGGAGGTCATATCGATCTGGCACGATACCGATAAGACGAAGTCCCACGACAAATTCCGTGACCAACGAAAAATAATGTGATTTTATGCTCATGTTATGTGATGATGACACCTCAATATTGTTTAGTTATTAAAGTCACCAATGAAGCAGCAATGTTGTGGGTTATAAAGCTGCTTGATTTTATTGTAGAAGATTATTGGGGTATTTTACTGGCATCTGTTCCAGTTTTAGCTGAGATAACGGTTTACCAGCACATACCAAGCTGTAGAGATATGGCATTAAGATACTTGGCGCACGACCAGACAACATGCTCGATGTCATAATAACATTTGCACCAATCACAGAAACAACTCAGTCCAACACATCATGAGGATGATCATGATACCTTCTAGGTTTTTTTTGACGAGAAATGCAAAAATGAAAATTGGATCATAGTAAAAATCGCTTGTTAATGCGCCTACCTTACCTAAATAGTGCGCATTTTCTATATTCGAGACCAAATCTATCTGCTTCATTGAAGCGTTTGTGTGAGTGTGTGATCACCGTTCGTATCCCAGATGGGACCACGGATTGCACACATCCCGCAAGGGTGTCACAGTACTTGGCGCATGACCAGACAACATCCTCGATATCGTGATAACCGTCGTTTCAATCGCGAAAGGTTGCTCTCCATGAACCCACGCATAAAATTTTGATTCACGTCCTTCGTCGCCAAACAAATGCTGCCTTCGGAATAATAGAATGTAACTTTATCACTACGTAAGGTTTACCAACTTTGAAGCGTCCTTTGAAAAGAAATACTGAAATCTCGTTGAAGCAAATTGGTCCTTCATAAATGTTCCAACACTTTTTTCTTTGCTTTTTTACATTCTTGATGACGGTAAGTTCAGAATAATTTACTC
>NC_080670.1:210000045-210075045 GCF_030247195.1 Topomyia yanbarensis | reverse complement strand
AGCGCTTCCGGTAGCCACCCTGCAGCAGCCGGTTTTCCGCCTCGGTGAAGTGCAGGATCCAGGCATCCCCCTCGATGTTGGCATTCTTTCCCTGCAGGATCACACTTTCTTTGGAGAGTAGATCGAAACCTTCGGATTTTACCTCCGCTACCAGGGCCGGGTGGGGCCACGGGATGTGCGGAATGGGCCAGTGGGCTGCCGACCGGGGCCAAATGCCAGTGCACTTGAAAGCCGGCGTGATCTGAACGATATATCGTTCTCGAATTTTTAGCTTCACTTCGGTGGTATCCGGAACAAGTTTAACCACATCCCGGTAGGGACATTTTTCGACTGCTTGCGCGACTAGAGTGTGAAAACGGGAACGGATTTTGCGAGCCGACAGGTAACCAGAAGCTGTGATAAATTCCACCCACAGAGACATCGAACGCTTGCGACCGTCACTCAGCTTGAGAACGGCCGCTCCCGGCAGCGATCCGTCGTCCACGAAATTGAATACTCCCATCTGGTTGAGGTAGAGGACCACCTCGAAAAAGGTGGGGGAGATCACTTCCAGGCCTTCAAATCTGTCCAGGTGGAACAAGAAAAAAAAACAACAAAATGCTAATTTTAGTTCGAGAACCCACTTCGGAACTCCTTCGTTACCTTCCATTGCACTCGACCAGGCTGGAGATGAATCTGGGTTCCTGCACTTCCACCTCCCGCAGCACCTCCTGCACGATTTTACAAATCTCCCGAATCACTCGAGCTATGTTCCCCATCCGCATCTGTACCTTCTCCGCGTAGTACTTGTTGATCTGGAAGATGGTCTTCGACTGGACCGCTATCATCTCAGGTGGGACCAACATTCTGTCAACCGACAATTGAAACAAAAACAACAACAACAAACAGCACAAAACAATCGAATTATCACACCAGCCGACGCGTATTGTCCGGAATCGAGGCCCGTCGCCTGTCGGAAGATTTCAACTGCGGTCCCTGGCAGTCGGACAACTGGCACATGTTTCAACGGGCACCGAAAGCAGGCGGGTCACGTCCTTCCGCTGGTGCTCTGTACCCGCACACGCACACACACACACGCGCGCACACACGATCGATAAAAATTTAAAATATTCCTCCGGTTTCCCGCAGGTCGGAAAAGCTCCGGAACAGCGTAGTACCGTGCCCGCAAAGATGCGGAAGATGATTCGGACACGGTTGGAGAAAAACAAATGAAAGATACACTCCTTCCATCGCGTATACAGTAACACACGCGCGTCGGCTTCCTTGGATGCACATTTCACGCGCGCGGGGGGCACGTACATAGGCACACATACACTAGCAACCGCGTTTGTTAGGACAGTAGAATGAGTCCCCTCTTTCCAACAGCAACCCACGAACCGACTGGGGGCTGGGATGAGCGGGCGACACACAGCGCGCGGGCAGCCACCCTAAAACAAACATAAAATCAGTTGATTTATGACTGCAGCATAGCTTATAGCTTCCTTCCACACCAACACCTTTTGCCGATGTAAATACGGATACCTTTTCGCATGCATAGCCCCACGTGCTTCTCGTCATAGTGCGTACATAAACATACAACAGATGTGTGCAGTAAATTCGGTACCAGTGCTCGACGGGTGGTGGCGTAGCTGTCGGGCGACTGTGTTAGTGAATATAAACACGGGATAAGTAGGCGTGGTTTTCGTGTATCGCCAGATGTTGTAATGGTAGATACGATTCCATACACCAATACATACAGTCATGTCAAGCAATGCAATGCGCTACCAAAGTTGGTAACCAACAGACAGAGTTTACACATTACCATCAGCTTACTTTGGTTATGTAGAATAATAAACAGGGCCTGCTGTGCGCGGTCCGCCTGCCCCAAACCATGTACGGATGGAAATACATGGCTAGGATAAAGTTAATTTATGGGTATGATTTTCACAGCTTACATCTCGGTTTATAGGGCTATAAAGTGAAGTTTTTATGTGGCAAAGTGTCACTGGGATGGGTGGTAGCAAATTTGTTATCGTGTATCTGTTTTCGGAACTACGTGTTTGGAGGCATTTATGGCCGCACTTAGGATCGTTAGCTTAGATGAAACGGCTCTAATTTTTGATTGCTAACGACCAGTTAATTATATGCGCTGAATAATGATTGTCCATTTCTGTGTATTTTTGAGCTCACAATTACGTACACGCTTCAGTATAAACTAACAGTTTAGGGCATTCATCTGAATGAATGAGTAATAAATTAATAGTATTTCACAAAGACAAGAGATTTTCGGATCCCCAATGACTTTGATTTTCTAAATTGCCTGCTTTTCCCTGTTTGCTTGATGAAATTTCGTTATTTTTCCCTATTTTTGATTTTTGTCCTTAAAATACATCTATAAAACAAGAACAAGTCTGAATTGCGTTACAACCTAACATATTAAAGATATTTTTCATATTTTTAAATATGCTCCATTTTTAGAAAGGTTACGATTAATCGTCTTTAGAAGATAAAAAGTCGTAGACCTTGATGATCTGAACTTTTTTCTAGTCTGGAAAACCACCTTTTACTTGCAGTATCAGGAGTAAGAACAAATTGTCTCGCTTAACATGTCACCCATATTATTCGGAGACTTATATCTTGCCACATAGTCTCATCATTTTACTAATGGAAAACGAACAGGAGATGAGACAAAAAGGTAAGTATATTAATCACAACACAAATTAGCAAACAGTCTAAACTCTTCACTACTAGAGGGATAATGAACCCTACTGATAAAGCCTATAGCTCTTTATCCAACTGCATACATACGGGCGAACGTGCCATTTGAGCCAATATATTATGATTCTTGATTCCTCTGCGTTAGGAACAGTAACAAACCATTCAGTTTGAGCGCCCTGTGGATATGTATGGGTAATGTATTTATGGGGATGATATCAAGTACCGTAATCGGATTCCCAAAGATTGCATGAACAATACTCAGCACGCTGAATAGTCGCTGTGCGATCATTGAATTTGCAACGTCCAGTCGGTGCCTTGACTAGAATACTGCAATTCAAAAAAAGTGCCGCAAATTCTACGATATTTTTGGAATTACATGTAACGAGAGAAATGTTTTTATTTAAGCGCAAGCTTGGAAGTTACGCCAATGGTTGACAAGAAAAGAGAATCGTGTGTTTAATCCATATATAAAAAAAACTTTCAAGCACTGTGCTATATTTCTCTTAATTGAAGAAAAATTAGGTAAAAACTATTTGTTCTCCACTAAGGAGAAAATAGTTTAAAACCACCTCTGCGCTTAGGGCACAAAACCTATAACTCAATCAGTTATAGAATTTGCGAATTTGTCCTTTCATCAAGTTAACGTCGGAATCTGATGAGACGCAAAGTTTATAACTAATTTAGTTATAGGCTTTGCCTTTAACGCAGTTTCACCTGAGGAGAAATATACCATAGTTAATCTTGCATTGGTTTACTAAGCCAAACCAAATGCTTCTTTTCACTAGTTCTCATCAGATTAAAATTGAACTCCTTTTCTTGCAGGATTTATTTTTATTTTGGAGCTAGCGTCAATCCGGCACTAGCTTAGTCTTGTCACTAAGTTAGTGTCGGATCCTGACGAGAAGAACCCGAAATGAAAACTCCACTTTAACCGCCCATTTGATCGAGTCAGTTGTCATATATTAACGGGCAGCCCAGGAATCAGAACTACCTGAAAGGATCTCAAGGGCAGTCTTCGGTGATCGTCTAGAAAGTGTGTGTCAAAAAGACAGTTCAGTACTTTATCTTCGTCAAACGAGTATACACATAACGTTTCGAGTCTAGCAATTTCGGAGTTCCGTAAAAGGATTCCTCCATCACTCCAGAAGCACGCATAACTCGAAGTTAACAAGCCATTTTGTATGTTGCTACTATGAATGAGTTGGTTTTATTCACGACCGCATCCAAGTCATTTGCGGATTCAATCATTGGAAAACCCCGCAAAACCCAGTAGCCAATTCCTTTTCGCAGTGTTCCAATATCGTAGATTTGGGACTACTATATGTAACGATATCTAGGGAGACGTTCAAATGATCAAAGATATGGACTTATGATCAGATAACGACGCTTCTAACTTTTTCCTCATGCCAACTCATGAAGTAGAGAGATACAGGCAAAACTTCTTCCCTGCCCAAATTATGTGATGGGCATTCGCATCACTGCCCATTATGAGAGGGCGGCCCATGCCTGCAACAGTATGATACAACCCTTTTGGAATCATCAGAAGGTGATGATTTATTATGCGACAAATATGCCGAACAATAGAGTTTCTCCTGTATATGTTATCAACAGTCATATCGACTGTAACAGCACAAATATCGCGAGGTATGAGTTCGAATATAAGACATAGACATAGAACTAGCCGCAAGTACACACGAGGCATTTCACGTTGATGTATCATGCCATTTTTGCTAACTGCTATAAATACGGGGTTGCGTAGGTTTCCAATACAAAAGTTTTCTTTTTGAAAATACTGTTCTTGATTCAAAATTGTGGAAATTTTCTTCTTGCTGAAGATTAATCACTTATTTTTCTGAGTATCAGGGACACAACAATCATTTGGACCCCTCGATTTATGAACAAATAAAACGTCCACTATGTCAGAGATTTGCCTGATACAGCAAGGGTAAGACCCATGACACTTTTGTGCACGTATGGCATATTTTAGTCCCACCAGTCAGTCAGTTCTCGACATGTAGAAACACCATGACTTGCCTAATTAACCGTTCTGGCAGCCCGGTTTGGTAATGCTCGATTCCTTGGATAGTCATGCTCGACATATCATATGTAATAAGTCAGCCGAATGTTTGGGTCTATCGCAATAAAAAGTGTTCAATAAAGTTAAAAACATCTAACAAAGTGCAGGTTTAAAATATACCTACCCAAACTATGTTAATCATCTATCCCTTGGTAGAAGGATTGCATGTCAAGTACGGGTTTCAAAGCATAATGGGGAGAAAATAGGTTCGACCAAGTTGGATTGTATGTTTCATATTCGTCTTGTCGGTAACTAGCAGTAACTTGGGACTAGTTAGGCGATTAATCCAAACAGTTACAGAATAAGCGAAAACAGCTAAGACAATTGAAAAATGAATTTTCGAAAAATGCTATGAAATTTACAATTGAAACTTGCACTATTTTTACACAAGGATAAATAAACATGCACTGCACTATCACAGGTACGCATTTCCACTCTGACTTAGAGATGGATACATGTAATATAGTACAGATGTTGCTAACGCGTTGACACAATTCCCGGTGTATATTAATGCTTGTGAGAACGTCGGCGTATGACTGGGCCTGTATTATTGCGAAGGGCTCGAGCGTCTGTATGTTCACTAGTTCGTTTGTTTGATCGCGTGGGAATTTATAGTTTGCGTGTGTGCATGTACTTTTGTATGAAATGTGTTTGTGGATGCATGATTGTGAAAGCAGCGGTACTATACCGTAGTTTGTCCACAGTAAGTTTGGAGACAGTCCGTCAAGGGATTTTCAACCCCATTTGTGTAAGCCTGGATTGGAGCCAACAGATTATGTAAGTGTAATAAATATATGCAATAAATTCTTCTGCAATATAAGTATTTAACATATTTATTTAGTAAAGGCTCTATGGAAGTACGTTTCGCAAACTATGATGGTGCTAGGGCATTAGGTATTAAGCATTTGGGTCGAATGACATTAAATCGAATGGATCATTATGTCGAATCTAAGACAAGACCCGACAAAAAGGTGAGGGAGTCGTTTTGGTACAAATTTTACGTCAGACTGTTTCCCAGTTCATAACTGGTTGATTCTGACAACTTGCGCTACAGAGAATGAAAAACAAGAGTGCAACAATAATTATCTGCAACTCAATAAGGTATAGCGTCGAATTTAATAGATAAGTATAGTTTTTTCTTTCTCTCCCTACACTAGTGAACATTTGAATTATCATCTTTTCCGTCCAAACCAAATTCAGCTCGAATCGGAATCGACCCCTAATGCTCAAACTAGCCCTGCTGGGAACTACCGATTCAAACGATACCCGGAGCGCTGAACCAATCCGTCTGAAATCTCTATCCGATCTAAAACTAAATCTTTGAATCTACTAAAGATTTCTAAGGTCCTCTTCGGCTGTGACCAAAATATCCAAGGTTCACTCAGATAATCTCAGAATAACGTTGGCTAGTTCTATACATGCAAATACTTGCTGCAAGCTCTTACCGAAGATCTACTGTGTCTATCTTCCCGCCAGGGAAGTCGAAATTGATGGTGTTGTCTCCGAAAATAGTTTAACGTGCGAGGATCTGTTGGATTAGGGGGTTCGCTGTTTTAGGGACACCTTATTCCAGCCAGTGAGAATACTGAATTGGAGTGTTAGCCGCCGAAGATGGAACGAATTCATACCCTCACTTAGAATTTTATCGGGTGACCTTCGCTGGATCCGCTTAACCAATCTACATACTCTGGCACAAGCTTCGTCTACCTGACTGTCTGTTTATGCCACACATTTAGAAACGGCATTGATTGCAAATAATTCTGCCACCCAGCCACAAATTGTAGCAATAACTCTCGCCGTGGAAAGTGCGGCGGGAATCATAAGGATGATTCTTGTAATGAGAATGCTGAAAAGTATCCTTACTGTAGGGAGAATCTGCATGATCTCCGATGAAATTTTAATGAAAATTAAGCCACCACCTCCCATGAGCATCTATTTTTATTTTTTTTTTTATTCATTTCGTTTATTTGATAGGCACAAATGCTTATGTTTTTACATTTTGGATATCTTAAAACTAGGAGGTTACAATGTTGAAATATTTTTTTTACAAAGGAAAAAAAAAGTTTACAGCTATCTTAAGACTAGAAATAAGATTCAATATACAAGAGAGGGCCAAAAGATTTTTTCATGAAAAAATTTAAAACAAGGGATTCACTTTGATATACAAGAGGGGGAGTAATAGTATTTTACGAAATATTTTACGGTTATCTTAAAACTAACAATATAGTTTAGTACACAAAAGGGGGAACAAATATTTATGAGAAACTTCACAGAAATCTTAAAACTAGGGATTCAATTCTATTTACAAGATGGAGGACAAGAGTTTCCATAAAGAGTAAAAATTATAGCTATCTTAAAACTAGGAATACAGAATACTAATTTGAATTTTTTAACTAAAACTTATGCTTGGTCAAGATATTCAGGGGGTGGCTTATTTCCGCATCAGTGTAGCAGCAGTTGTATCAAGGACAGGGGAGAGACAGGGAAAGAAGAGCAAAACTTGCAACTTTCGCTCAAAGGGGGGGGGACCCGCGGGAAATCCTTCAAAAGTCATCGGACCTCGAGTCGCACTCGCTTCAGTTTCCTTCTATGCAGGCGTAGTGGTAAGGGCGACCCATGAGCATCTATGCTCTCTTGTCAAGAAGGGTGACTCTGATGACCCACAAGATGAAGCATTTGCGGGAGTGCTTAGAAACTATAGGAAGAAAGGAAACATTTCTTCTCCTAACCTAAATGAACCTTTTAAAATAACACCTTTCGGAAGCGCTCCAACAAACCGAAACAAATAGTTTCTAGATCCGACAAGAAATTCCCAACACTTCCCGGAACGCAAAAAAAAATCCAAGGTGTTCCTTTGTTTCCGTCCGATGATGATCTCTGGACTGGACAGAAAAACACTTCAGCTTCGCTGCTTACAGTAAGAACATTTTCAAAGCAGTTGACTTCTAAATGGATCCTCCTTATAGCGATGGTATCCTTCCATGGCTAGCAATGATATGAAGAGCTATGCTGCCGCAATATCCGAAACTATCGACTCGATACAGGTACTTTCTCCAAAGGAAGTATATGTGGGTTTGTCCGAACTTATTCTCGATACCGCGATTCAAGCTTAGACGATACAAGTACCAGGAGAAAACACCCGAAGACGTTTTTCCAATCCTTTGCAGGCCAATAATTCTTAGACGTTTACGCGAAGGCCACCACGTAAAAAACCTTCCGGGATGCTCGTCAGCTATCGACAGTGCACGATGTGAGAAACGCGAATGAAAAGTTTGATGAAAGCCAAGAAACCTGTGTACTGGCGCCGTTCGGTAGACAGGTTAACGAAAGAAACATCGATGAGCAGGCTTTGGGGCACGACCCAACGTATGCGAAGAAGAAACAGTACTAACGAGAGCGTGGATTTTTTTTTATTCGGGCTTTGTCTCGACGCAAAAGACCAACCGCACCGCGTTCCCTCACTAAACCGCGAACGAAACAGGTTGTTTGATGGTGGAGTTCTCAGTTGCTCTCTCAAACAAATTCTACTTGTTGAAAAATCAGCCAATCGCTGCCAAAAATGGGATAACATTGTCCCTCATGATTGGAGGCTAGTGATGGCCGTCATTATTCCAAATCCAGGAAAATTAGTCTCTGATCACAACTCGTATCGACCGATTGTAATGCTTTCCTGTACTCGAAAATTATTCGAGAAAATTATCCTTTTTCGTCCAAAGCAAATTTCTTATCAGATACACATTTGATCTCCGCAAGCGTAATGTAAAGAACGATTGCCTTGCGTTGCTATCAACAGAAACTCAAATGGCATACGCTCATAAAGAACAAATGATATCAGTTTTCTTGGATATTAGGGGTTTCGACTTAGTTCTTTCTAAGTAGCTGCACCAGCATGTTGGAAAGGCACATTTCTCGCAAGACGATTCGTCATCGTTGAGATTTAGCTAGATGAGTCTTCCCCTGGTCTAAGCCCCCTTTGCCAATTTTATATGTTAATGACATTGATTGAATGTTGCTAAGAAGAATCTCTGTCCAAAAACTGTGAGAAATATATATCGATGAAACCCCAGAAAGGCTGTCCGAATAGAATGTCCACCTGGTTCGACTCGAACAGATTACATCGACCCTAGAAGACTAAACTCGATCTCTTGTAAGAACAGATGTTTACAAACCAGCCATGAAGACGTCCGAACCAATGAGAATGGACCATGCCAGTCGAAGGCCACAAACCGAGCAACAACCCGTACCATAAACGGTACTACCTGGGATTATTTATGCAATATGTATTAGTAATATTTACAGATATCTTTTCAGCGATAGTAAATGTTCTAATCAATTTTTAAAACTTACGAACTGTATCGATACCTTCTTTGTGACAACTCTAGCCTACCACCAGTCAGCTCTTCCAGTGGTTCGACACCGTTGGTCGATCGCCTCGTAGAATCGGAATAAAAGTCAATAAACTCAGCAATCCCGTTGGAGCTGGTATTCGAGACGCCAAGGGGACTCTACCAGTGCGTATACCATAGTATTTGAAGCTATGAAGAAGTTAACACATTCCCAATTCTACTACTCAATCGAGGCTGTCTGTCGATTTTTAGCCGAGACGCTACTGATGTGATCATCAAGAACTTTTCAGACAGTTTAAATTAATCCCCTTCGACACCAGTTTGGCCCTACCAAACCGTAACGCGGGTGGCGTTGTGAAAGCTGCCGAATGGGAGTTGACAACAGCTTAAGGACATTATACAAGCAAGCCACAACATAGCTCCTACGCCACACACTCCTCTTTCCTCTGCCTAACCGTATATCTAACATGAGGAAATATAAAAATACATTTTTCAACACACTAACCTTGCTGGTGTGCCACGAGACTGCTACTTAAGGAAGCTAGAACATTTTCCTATACAATCAATCCGAGTTTTTGACGGAATGCCATCTGTAGTTCCTACTTTGTGCGAAAATATCACCCCTCTTCACTTGGGGTTTCTTTTCGAAACACTCTTATTTTTCTTCTTCTCGTATTCATTGCACTTTTTCAAATGCACTTTAATCACACACCACTGCCAAAACACTCGTGAAATTTTAATCGTTTACTAACAAAACTTCAAATTTTCTGCCAATGTGCAGATGACCGAAGGAAAATGTTGGGAAACTCTCATTTGTGGGTTTGAATTTTCACTTCAGATTTCAGTTTTTCTCAATGTAAACAAGCGCGTCGGTGTCTAGCAACGTGGCTTCCACATATCTTCACCTTAAAGCAACATCGGATAAAGTTCCAAATGGTCCAGCCTAGCATAAGCTAAAAATTCCATACGCTACAGATATTTGGCAGCCAATAGACAAATTGTATCTTATTTTCAGACCAATAGTCTTCAGTGAAAATGTGCATAATATTAAACACTAGCTCGTTAATTTCAATTCGACCATCTATTTCGAATCACCACATTTCGACCAAAACACATAAAACACCTTTCGTGCCTTATCAACCGCTAAAAAACCCACCCACACTAGATCAACAATCATAAATTTCAACAACGCACGAAACATAAACAAACAACGGGGTTCCCAAGCAACAGGATTTATCCACTCCACACAGCAACCAACACCCGCTAAGGGGGAAACTATTTCCCAATTATTCCCCTGTCAATCCGGCCGAGATTAATCTTCAAAATATTGATAATACGGTACTACTCGTCAGCGGCCGTAAAACCGATAGAAAGAAAGCCGACACCGAAGAGAGGAGGAGAGGACCCTTTTTGCAGCGAAGCATTACAGCAACCAACAATGGCATTATTATTACAGAAGGGTGCCTCTGCCGCCGCCGCTAATAGACAAGTATAGAAGGTAAGAGATTTCAAGTACCATCCCGGACCGGTACCCGGCGAGACGGTGGAAGCAGAGCGAAATGTAAATTCTTAAATTACATCAACAACCCTCCCGGGGCTTAACGACACTTTGGCACGAACTCAGCGTACATTGCATAAAACCGGAGATATACCTACCAACGAGAGCAGACAAAAAGAACATCCATTAAGAGCATTATGTTTTTCCCACTTTGCTGATTTGGTGACCCATTGTTGTAGTTGTTGATGCTGTTTTTTTTTTGTTTGCTCTCATTCATGTCGGCAAATGGGAAAAACATAATGTTACAAATTACATATCATCATGCAACTCTCGTAGTTCACATGGGTTCTGCTGGGCTCCCTTGGTCGGATTTATTAACTCTCATCTGTTCATGAGCCGGACGAGTTTGGCACAATAGATGAGGGTGAGGCAATCATTGAAATTCTATCGCAAACTGTTGGTATTTTTTGTTCAAGGCTGACAACTTATTTCAATAAATCTGAACAAAAGAACGAATACATTTTGGCGAAATCACTCTCGTAAATGATACATGGAATCATAGATGTTTTGGAGATAAATATGTACAGAAATCTAACTTTAATTATTTTTTAATGTTATTTTTTAGATCCTAGTAGGTGTGCTCCAATGTTTACAAAATCGATATAAAAATGACAGTTTCGAAACAACCTTTTCTGACTCGGATTCAAAAACGGAGTCATAGCCTGCTGAGTTAGCATTGATTCAACCGGAATCGATTTTTGTATTTTAATTTTTTAATATTCTGGAAAAAGAAATCTAAACAATATTATTGCCATTTCGGAAACAAATTACTCTAGATGAAACGTGTAGAAAATAGATGATACTCCACTCTGGATGACAAATAACAATCACAAAATTTGAAAGTTTATCAAGCATCAACGAGATACACTTGTCACCCGATAGTAATCTGATAATAATGCATATAATTTCAATTTCTATCCGGAGGAATCACAGATTCTACAAACTAAACCGCCGCTCGCCACAACCCCGAACATTCCCAGAGATGCACACACATATCACGCATCTGGTGTGAAAAACACGACACTTGTTCCGTTTCGTTTCGTCTCGGCTCGGCGAACACAGTAGCGTCAATGGAAGTGCTTTATCACTGGACCGCATCCGGTGCGAAAACGAATTTCGGAAAGCGCTAGAAGGGAAGAATACTGATAATAATGATGATGTTGCCTGTTTTATCTCATCAGCACTAGAGCATCCAATCTGGGAAATGGCACAGAGCAAAAGTACCAGTCAAAACAGATCCTCTTTGGCCGGTAAGGGGTGGTTAGGATGCGGATTGACTGAGGATGCGATTCAGACTCGGGGGTAACATTAATGCGTTGGATTAGGGCGAAATAATAGAATTTGTTTTCATATATCATTCCGAATAGATCGAATAACTAGCGGAAAGGATCGGCCATCCGGACAAGGAAGGCGAATGTAATTAAAAACTAATCGAATTAGGTGTCTTTCTTGGCGAATAAATGTAAGTAGCAGGAAATGTGCCCCGATGTCAAAGCGGAGGGAAATTGATTTCCTGCGAGAGTGTCCATAAATCATTTCAGAAGTGTTTAGCTGTGTGAAATTGAGACATTACGACTCCATAGGCTGTTCAGAATGGTAGTTATTACCATGCCGGACTAAAATCATACAACCGATTCAGTTTTCTGAATATTTGGAATGACAAGGATCCCGGATTTATAACTATTGAACAGATATTTTGATGCGATTTGATGGCAATCCATACAAGCGAGAGTTACGGAACATTTTCGCAATAAAAATGGTGTCAGCGATGCAAAAAAAGCTGAAACTTGATATTTTTACGGACTTGAATCGAATATATTTTTACTATTTACCTGCAGTAACATCTAACAAGTCGTTCCGCTTCAAGAATGCACTTCTCCACATATTTTTTTGCTAATAAAAAACGACACTATCACATTCTCTGCTTTAAAATATATGAACACTTTTTTGCCAATGAATATTTTCTACAAGCAAATAAACAACATACACAGGTGACAGCTGGCAACAGCAATCGCAAGCGCCGCAATCATTTCCACCGACCAGCAAAAACAACCCCTAAAATCGACGCTCACTACGATTAAAACCAAACGCTCTTCTTTTCTTCGCTTGCCGTTAGCTTCTCCGATAGAAGCAATTATTTGCCCGATCACGATCAAACATGTTACGCGTCCACAATGACTGCCGCTATATTCGCACTTTTTGCTGCGGGCCTTTACCATTTTATCGGATCGCGAAACACAAAACTTTTGCTCTGCTTTTGCACTATCTTTATAATCGGATATAATCGAACTTCCGATTTAGCAACTTTTCTGGCCCAAAAAGGCATTTCTTCCTCTTCAAAGTAGAAGCAAACTTCTTTCACTGCACTACGGTTAGATCGATCAAAGCTCCCGGATAAAAAAATGGCAATCGAACCCGCGGCAAAAAAAAATCACTCAGCACTTAGAAAAATCGATGTAAACTACCGATCCGTGATATATGTATTACGGAAATTATGGTTTTCGTTTACCCGGAAGCGGACGCAAACGACGCCAATTGCAGGTTCGCAAAATTGAACCGTATCGAAACGCGATCGCTGATGAACTGAACGAAGCAAAGTTGCAATGTGCGCTCTTCTGTGCACTCGCGCTCACGCTGATGAACGAGAGTGAAGCGCGATCGGCTGCCTCGCGATGCGAAGGCGGCTTTGGAACGTTTGGGGTGACCAGTATTGTTTTTAATAAATAATTCATCAGATTTAAATTAAATTTAATTTGAAAAAAAAAACTAAAATAAATTCAATCATTACAAAATTCCTTTAGTTTTACCAATTATTGAATTTTGTTGTTTCTATTATTGGGTTTGTTAATATTTTTGTTTTATTGGTGGTTTTAGTCTGTCTTTGTCAATGTTATTGTTATCGTTATTACTATTGATATTGTTATTGCCATCTGAGGAAACACCGTTCCGTACGGTATAAACAGAGCGCGCTCTAGAGTTTTACACGGTGTTTTGGCGTGTTTTTCGCGATCCAAATCATTACCAATTAGTGAGTGAGCTGATATTGAAGTGGTGAACTGTGGAAGTTTCACGGAAATCGGTAAAAAAAAGGGTTGAAATGAGTGGGTTTTAGTTTATCCACACGGCAATACAATCAAAACAAACAGCCATCGCTGTGCCTACCTCGTCAGCGTGGCAAGCAGAAAGTTAGCAAAAGTTGAGCAAAGCGAAATTGATGCTGGCAGAGTTTCTGCGAGCATTTAGCGCGATTTGAGCGAGAATTCTGGAAACGAATTCGCTCAAATGCAACAACCTTTTCTGACAGAAGCGGCTAAACCAACCGATGCTGCTCACTTTTATCCAGAATCCAGTCAGAAATGTACGGCCAAGATCTCTGCTCGCTTCCTGCCACATCTTCGTCAGATGTTTTGCTCGATTCGTGCTAAATTCTACCAGGTAGGAATTGCCAGGATCTTTACACAGTTTATGTCCGAGTTACGCCAGGGTTTTGCTCGGTTCCTGTCAAAATTTGCCAGAAAACGCGAGCGAAACCGAGTTCGCCCTAGCTCAACTAACCCGATTGGATACGCGCAGAAATCTGACAGGGCTGCCAAACCAAGACTTACAGAAATCTAGCAGAGCGGTCTCTGCCAGAAAATTTGCTCACTGGGTATCCGTGGCTTCAATCAATGGCTGTGCCGGTTGCAAGTGTGACGGTGGGCTGGAAGCAAGTTTTTTTTTCGAGTTGGAAAATTGACGGTCTAAAAACAAAGAAAATATTTTTTTTTTGCGTTAATCTGCGGAAGAGAGTGGTACAGTGCAAATTGGACGCCACAGTGTCTGCCAAAAATAATGAAACGGCGAAAAACGGAAGAATTTCAAGTGATTTTTTGCGCGTTTTATCTATTGAAGACAACGTAGAAGCGGAAAAAAGGTAGTTGCGATTCTGCTTGCATACAGTGTGTCCCAAAATTGCGGGAACGCTTCAGAGAAGTCGACGTTGAAGTGGCAAGTAAGGTAAGATCTTTCTTTTTCTTCACCTTTTTTTGTCCATTTGGGGTTGGTATCGGCTGACTGTGGCACAGCGTATTTTCCAACGTCTGGTGGTGCGGTCTAAGAAGGTGGCCGGTGACTACTAGTGGTGATCCGGGATGGTCAAGCAAAAGGAAATTGCCAGAATACATGGATCCGAGGTAAAGACGGTGGACCATTGCCATAAACCCGTTCATTATTGGCAAATCGGATCAGGTTGTCGCTGGAGGTCCAATCGAAAATGCGAATACCGAAGCTCAAGGGACATGTTATACTTTTCGAGTTCGGAATTCTGTCCAAGTTTCTAAGTTGCAGAAAATGAATCAGTTCATTGACGGCACTACGTCGTTGAAGCCCATCCGTATCTGAACGTAACGAAATGCGTAATTTTCTTCTACAATCTGATTCACATGGAAGAGAAGGATGTTTTACAAGAAATTCTAAGCCAGGGAGTGGTCCTGAGCCTGCCCTGCCAATTTCGGCAAGTTGGATAAGGGAAAAAATACGGTCCTGGGCTTCGTCCGAGCACCGTAATTATTGGAGAAATCTACAAACGTGTCACCAAACAAAAGCGACTCTAGAACAGTGATTTCGAAAAATCTCCTACATTTTTCGAAACTCCACTGCGGCATGCTGACCAGGGCTTTAACCGGCCACTGCAAACTCAATTATCGCATGGCAACTATTCAGCGCGCTGAGTCTTTTTCATGTGATCTTTGTGAATCCGACTACGGAACCTCATATCATCTGATATGCAACTGTCCAGCAGTACCGCAATTGCTATTTCGAGTTTTCGGCCGTCCTTACATAGACGACATCATGTTTGGACGACTGAAACTCAGTGACATACTAAAGTTTCTTATCCAATGTGGTAAAGAGCTTTAGGCTTACTCACAACGGAACACATGAAGATCGGCCTGCTTCACGTCCCTACTCGTTCACAGCGTTGTTTAACTGTGCTAGCGAACAACACGACGAAGAAGAAAGTGCAGAATCTGCGTTCTGCCGAAATTGTAAGGGCGATCAGAGAAGCCGCCAATGCCCTATTTATAAAAAAGAAGTGGTGGACATAAAAATAAATGTCCGCTACAATCTAACATTTCCGGAAACACGCAAACGAGCTGAACATCTGAGTAAAGGCAACTGCGCTCAGGCCTTTGTACAAGCAAACAAGATTCTCAACAAGCTGAAAGAGCTGGAAATGACAATGAAGAAAAAGGATGAGCAGATAGTAAAACGTCTGGAAGAGACCAAACAAAGACGACAAAATAGAGCAAATGATGGCGTACATCCAACAGATGAAACAACGCTTTACCAACCAAGAGAAGCAGCAGTCTACCAAAGAACACAAGCAAAAGAACCAGCAAACTGGACCATTAGCGAGATATAACTCACTAGCTGTTAATACGGACTCGAAACGAGGAAGATCTAAATAGAACATTCCCTTCAGCGAACCGACGACAACCTCAACATATAGTCTGAGTCCACCACCAAAGAAAAGCATAAATCCTAGCTTATGAATTATTCCGACGATGAAATAGGGTTCAGTGAGACAACCTCCAACTAGCTTTTTCGATAACTCATATACTCAACAACGTTCGTAAACCGAGGACCGCTCACGCTCGACCTCTGACGAGATAGATCGGTGGAAGTGAGGAAAGTGTAGCACAGCAGCTGATAAACATCCTGAACAATTTTCTGGTCGAAAAAACGTTCCAGGTTAACGTGGAGTGGCATTTGTCACCAGCACACTGCTGGAAAATGGTCTGCTACAGGGCTCAGTCTATTAGTTACACTGTTTCTCGAAGCTATTCAACCCTTCCTCCGCATGGTTCCGAATTCCGTACAGTTCTTGCTGTACTGTTACGTTGGTTTAAAAATAGTCAAGTTTGATGATGTGTGTAATCAAAATCCAACCATCAAAATAGGGGTGACACCGGCTGAACCAAAAACGAAGGAAATATTAAAGGGCTTGTGGCTTGAAAAGAACGACGGGTAGAATATTATCTTGAGAAAGCAGTTGACGGCAGACAATTTTCGCTTCCGGTGGACTCACTGGTTCGGAGACGCGTAAATGTCCTAGCAATGCCAGGAAAAGACGTGAATTCCGCTGCACAGAAGCAACCTCGATAGCGCCAGGAGGTAGAAATCAAATTTTCCCGTCCATTTACAATTGGCTAAAAGTTATAACAGTACGCCGACGATATCCTACTTCTAGTACGGGGAAAGAAGGACCAGTCGCCCCACCATAAACTTCACTCCGCAGTAAAAGCTGTGGATAACTACTGGTCGTGGTCGAAAAGTGTTCTGCATATCTGCAACGACATCCAGTATCTTCTTTTGTAGTTCGAATGCCCGCCGTGAAGGTGTAGCCGTGCTACTCTCGACCGATCACTCAACTGTAAAGCGCACTGTAAAATGTCGAAGAAGGCGTGCGAATCCAGGCTGAACACATTGAAAATGGTTGGAGCCCGACTCCCATGTGGCCATCGTGCTTCCCTACTACAAATCGGTTTAGCAATCGTTACCTCACCGCTGTTTGACGGCAGAGGAAATACCGCCATCCAAAGGCTCGCACCTGCATACAACCGAGTGGTAAGATTCGAATCCGGAGCATACTTCACATCCAATCAGCCTTTATGGCTGAAGCAAGTACTTTGCCGTTCAATCTGCACTTTCTCCTAATCATTGCAAGGTTGGCTATCCGCTCTTCCCTTGAAACATCGAGCTTTCGATCGTTTGATGGTGGTGGCCGGAACGCCTCTTCCAAATATTTGCTCTCGCACCCAAGCCGCAACTCAAGGAACACGTGAAAGATGGAGACTCCTCGGAAATTGTTCGTCCAGCTATTCAGCAGCTCCTGGCAACACGTTTCTACCGTTCAACTGTCGTTTTCATTGATGACTGGAAAGACGATATCGCGGTAGGCGTAGATGTAATCGGAGGATACTTTCAACAGTCGCTAAGCTTTACACCACACTGCAGCATCTTCTTAGCCAAGGCATTCGCAATAGCGCTAACAGCGTACCATTCGTCTAGTGATTTTCTGAACATGTCCAATTCGGTTAGCTGATTATCAGCAATCGAAACAGATCCGAAATATTGAAGACTTCAGAACCGTTCAATGAAGCTTTGCTGGATCCCAGGACACGCTGGAATCCGCGATAATCAAAAGGCATCGCTAGTCAAATCAAAACTATCCGAAATCAATCATGGTATTATCGGCGATCCACTGACGTAAAACGTTGCGAAATATCATTTGACATGACGAAGTGGACTGACTAACCCGACTGCGAGTAAGGCATACCGGATTGACGCACGAGTTCCTGCTGAAGTAGAAAGGCCCACCAGTTTGCGACTGCTGCGGGACTGCAGTAGACGGCCACCATATACTACCTAAATGCAGAAAGTTCTACAATATCAGAAATTAAAACGGCATAGATTCGACAAGTAGCTTTAGGCAACGACAGGGAAAACGAGAAAAAAAATTGAAAATATCTGCAAGAAACGCTTCAAAGATTGAATTCTCGATAAACATATGATTACGGCTTAAAAGACAACTGTCAAAATTCTCTTTGAAAGGAAATTCCGGACAAACCGTTATTCGCCAATTACAGATCTTGATAGTAAACGAAAGAGAAAAGTTTTCTCTTTCATTACCTGTTATGAACTGTTTTTAGCCAGTAACGGTTTGTCCGGAATTTCCCTTCAAAGAGAATTTTGACAGTTGGCTTTTAAGCCGTAATCATTGTTTATCGAGAATTGTACATTACTGCATTGATAAACTGTTGAAACCAATTCCAATTCCAGACACTTTGTCTTTAATAAAAACCATAATGGGAAGAATTTGTGGCAAAGATCTCATAGGTTGCAAATCAGGGTCCACAACGTCCCAAGGACGACAAATTGGCAAGTTACACGCAGCTGAGGCTTGTCTATGACAGCTCATCGCCGTCGAATATAATGTACAGACTAGTGATCGTACCGGACATTCTGCACACTGTTACAAGGCCATCTGGACTGTTGCACATATCAAGATTGTCTCATTTATTACACTATTCATCAATATAAAACTATGTTGCTGAATAACTCACCTCCTTTCAATATTTCTTTAATTAATTTTGACAAGATCTCAGTGTAACCAATATGTGTAACATACTTCAAAATATGTAAAAAAATATTACCAAATCAAACATCACAATTTTAATTTTAGCTTTTGGCCAGAAATTTGTGAAACAAAAATTGGTTATACCCAAATCTGTCATCTAATAGCCCCAAAAATGGATGGTATCTTAAAAGGGAATATGAATGGGTGCACTCATCTTTGATCCATCGCAGTCTTCTTTGTCGTCATTTGACCACGAGGATGTGTCGCACTCCGCTTCCATTGAGTTCGAGTGCCGTCCTTACCGCGTCGCCTAATCTTCACTTTGCCCGCGCCACGAACAATCGCACGAGGACTCACATGGTTACGGTCCCCCGGCGGATGGGTGAAGAAAAAGATTCCAACTGCACTCTGTTCCGGAGTGGCGGGACGAAAAGAATCAACAGGCGTACACTGAGACTTCTTCTGGGCGGAACCTAAGGAATACCGTTGCTGTCCCTTTGTCCTGTTCCAGGGCACTTCGCCTGATCCGTTGATGACCGCCTTTCACGACGCTGGCTCCTTTTTTGTCTTCGCAACGGCTGCAAACTTTTTGTCACGCGGTGATCACTCTGCTCCGGAATGGCGGGGTGGACAAAATGAACCGTCGTACGCTGGGGCAATCTTCCGGGCGGAACCACGGGAATTTCGTTACTAGTCTTTTGTCCGGTTTCGGGCACTTTGCCTGCCTGGCACTGTCCTGGCTCCATTTTCCGCAGTGGCTCACCAACTTTTTCTCACACAACGAGGACCTTTTCCTCCACCTTTTTGTACCGCCGGCTTCTTTTCCCAAACTGAACACAAGAGACGCTCTACTTTTTTTCTTTGACGTCCGGCCTTTTTCTCCTGTATATTTATCGGTTTTCAAGCGAGCATGTTGAGGCATACCTTCTTGTGTAGGGTGTGCCGTGCACGTTCAAATCATTTACCCCAAGAACCATCATTTATAACTTTTTTTATGCTGCAACTCATTGCGCATGATTTTAATTTTAACAATAACTTAATCGTTAATTTTTTTACTGTCCCTCCGCTGTACAACGAACTATAAATCACGCTCGAATCAACGGAATATTCTTCTCTGACATCACAAATGTTTGCCCCGCATCTACCGCAGTGCGAACCTAGAGTCAAATCATTACCTGGTAGCACGATTTCCATGTGTGCTGCGCTGTTGAAAATTTACAAAACACATCGAGCACACGTATACTGAGATTCAAGATCGTGCAACACTACGAACCGATCATGTTGCCGAGAAATTCGTGCAGCAGCTAGCGACAGATGGTAATTGTGCCAACGATAGGCCTGCCTGGTGCGGTTACTTTAGAGGATTTATTACTGTTGGACTAATATTATTGTGTGCTTTGTTTGAAGCCTATACACATCGGATTTAAACGAAAATAATTCGCAATAAACCGGTGTCAGCGATACAAAATCGAGCTACAGTGTAGACCCGATTTGATCAGCCTCTTGTCTGCACCCGATTTTACCAGTTTTTTTGTCCATTTTTGTAAGCCTCCCACGAAAATTCGTTTGATGGACTCTAGCAGAACAAGCATGTCAAATGCGAGTAAATCCTTTCTTTCTTACTTTAAAGATAGAAATAATGCAAATAATAATATATTTTTTTTTAGATGTTGCACTGGAAGACCCCCTTAAGAGTAATTTATAGTAAATAATCAGAAAAGGCTATACAGTTGTGCCAACATCAAGAGACTTACGAAAAATATTTTAACAGCTTCTGTATACTGAAAAGAAAGGAGAAAATATGTCCGATTTTATCAAAGTTCCCATTATGTCAACCTAAAATTCGCCAAGGAACTAATAAAAACGAATTTTCACTGTATTAGCTGAAACTTGTTACGCACTATTATCGGGTCGAATTTTAAGATATGTTTAACTAATTACCTGAAGTGACAGCTAGCAAGTCGATCTGCTTCAACGATGTATTCCTCAGCATATTTTTACAAAAAAAACAAGCACCAGCACTATCACAATCTCTGCTTCTGAACACTAAATCCATTTCCATTTCTTCACTATATGAACGCTTTCTGCCCTGCTGAAGAATACTTCACCAGCACTTACAGCTGGCAGCAGCAATCGCAAGCGCCGCAATCGCATCCGCGCAGACCAACACAAACAGCCACTAATCGGCGCTCACTTCGATTAAAACAATTAATCAATCACCCACCGAACGAGCACCGCCACACTCTTTTTTCTCCGAACACGATTGGACATGTTGCACGTCCAATATGGCTTTCGCGATATTCGCACTTATTTTCTTGCGGGCATTTTGCCCGATCTCGTAACACAAACAACACTTTTGCTCTGGCATAACACTTAACAACTTTTTTTTGGCCCGAAAAGGGCACTTTTTTCCTCCTCAAAGTAGGGGAATCTTCTATTCACACTGCACACATTTATAGGACACAACAGCGCACGGATCGAGGAAAAGCTTTCGGATGTAGAAAAGAAAAACGCGATCGAACCCGCGGAGAATAAAGCACTTAAAATCCATACAAACCACCGATTCGGGCTAAAGTTATTACGGAGCGAAGGATTTTTTTTTTAGATCCAGCCACGGACGCGGAAAGGGAACGCGATTTCGAGAAATCTAACCGTACCGTACCGGAACGCGATCGCCGATGAACTGAAAGAAGAGAAGTCGAAGTGTTTGCTCTGTGCGCTCGCGCGCTCTCATGCGAATGAACGAGAGAAAGAGAAACGCGATCGGTTTTATCGCGGCGCGAAAGTATATGCGGCTTTGCTGCATATAGGGTGACCAGTATGTTCTTGGTTAATAGTTTGGTATTGAAATTAATTAAATTGTGTTTATTTTAATTTTTTGTAATAATGTGGGCTTTAATTTATATTATTGTTTCGCTTTTCAATGAAAGCCAAACAGTTGCATAGGCGTGGACACCAAATGTTAGGAACATTATGTGTTGAACAAAAATCAAGAATTATCGACTAGCGGTTGATTATATTGTACTAGACAAAGTTAAAGAATGAGCGTTTTTAGAAACCCTAATGAGAAGAGGAAGGTATTAAGAAAGGGTATTTAAGAAACTTATGTTTAGAAGTGATCCGCTGGCTGTAAAAGTCGGAGGTGCTTTTCTTTGTATTCGAAGTAGGGTGAAGCGATGGAAAATCATTTAAAATATACATGTAGGTTTTTAAATGATACAAGCTGAAAGAAATTATTGATTGGTCTTCAGAATAAGAAACTTACGACAATATAGTTACAATGAGACACAGTATAAAGGCCAGTAAGGTAAATCTAATTAAAAACTGGGTTTCTCGTTTACAGTCGTAATCTGCTGATTGGAAACAAGAATGCTCTAGTTCAATCATACTGAATACAGTAAATGAAAGAATTTTTCTTTGTAACCATCTGTAAAACTAGGGTTGTCACCTTTCCGGGTTTGACCCGGAGACTCCGGTTTTTGGGGTCTATCTCCGGGCCTCCGGGTTTTACATAAATTTCTCCGGGCTTGGTGGAACGATCGATTTTTTTTACTTACTCGATTTTTTGCAACATATTTTAAAAGTAAGTAGTGCATTTACTAGATGATTTTCGGATTCGGAATTCGTATTCAAAACAAGGAAAGCAAAAAACAAATCAACTTTATTACAACTTTAAGAAAGAAATATTCCACAATTTCATATTACAAAATGTTACATTCCATATTGAGTCGCTCAAAATGGAATTTACTATATCACTTCACTTTTGTTGGTGCTTATTCACAGCTGCTGCTTGGTGGGATGACGGGTTTATTCTATACTATTTAACCTCAGACGAATTATTCCGGGGGGTGGCGTTGGCTGCCACTCCAGCGGCTCTTAACTAGTAGCTAGGGATGTGTGCTTCGCTTTTTTGTTGCAACCTCTCTGAACCCCAGATGACTAATCCCCGCAAAGGATTTCGAAAGACACCGTTTGTTGTAGCGGACAGCAATGCTCGTTTGACTTATCCTCCACAGCGAGAGTAGCTGGTGCTTTTATTTTTTTGCACTTAACCGAGGAGAACAAATCCTACACCTAACTAAACCGACAAAACGCAAAAAATATGTTTTTTGTTAACGGTATAAAATGGTGCGCATTAGGCTTTGTCAAAACATGCGATGAAAGTGAGTTGATTTTGGTACTAAATTAACAAACGAGTTACAGATAGGGTGACCACATCAGTCTAGTAAAAACCCAGGACAGTCGTAAAGACACTCCGCCTCTGTAAAGTCAATTTGTCGGTACTTCCTGCTCGACCGTGCCTGTTACTTTTTTGCCAGGTTTTCGTTAGTGAAAACATCGCGTTCAATTTATGCAGATAGTTAAAATCAATCGGGGAATTCTTGCGCAAGAATGAGATCACTGAGCATTTCTTACGGTTCTTTTTATACCAATCAACTAAAAACTGGGATGCTAATGTTGGAGAAATCTTCAACCTTCAATTGAGTGAATCGGATGAAATATCTTGAGATCATCCGCGAAGGACAGTCGTGAAGTCCTTAGCATTACCTGTACATCATTGAAGTACAGCAGAAACATCAACGGTACTAGGTGCCATCGTTGGGGTATTTGTTGCCTTCGAAGTAAATGTGGGTACCTACCAATCTCTATTCCTCGGACAACGAGGAAAGATCGAAACAATTATAGCAAATATTATTGATTGGTTGGTGTAAATAGCACCAAATTGATCAGGACACTCCATGCTCTATTATGTAGGATTTATAGGATGGTAGCCACAGACGGTCAGTCGCTGACAAGAGTCTAGACGTCAAGCCACGCTGATCGTCGCCAAGTTATTGCTGGCTATGAGTCTTAAGAGGTCCCATAATGATCAGATCGAAAAACTTCGGGACTCAATGAAGTTATTCCACGATAGTTATTGACGTTTCGGCTTATTTCCTTTTGCGACCAGCATACATCGAGCGGAGACTCGGTGAAAAAACAAGCCTTTTGCTCGAAGTCCCAGGACACCAGGATTGTCAGTTGAAAACCAGGACTTGTTCTGAAAAGTCGCCCTAGTTACAGATAAATCTTAACTCATTAGGTAACAAAAAGTACTGTTAAAGTACTCTAAATCTCTATACACCCCGGACGAACTCACCGGCATCTTAAATCGGGCTGCCGTTTCCTGCATTCTCAGGACAAGTGGGAACCCTCCGCGACAGGCGGTGCACTGGTGGTGCCCAGAGGTCCGGATTGCCATCCGAGCTCGTCGAACTACATTACGGGCACTGAGGAAGACTACTGCGGACGACCCCCGCCGAAACCAGCGGGCGGATGACTTCAGAAAGGCCAGGAACGGGGCCAGGAAAGCCATAGAAGAGGCGAAAAACATCAGCTGGACCAGATTCTTGGGAGGTATTTCCCCAGATTCCTCGACATCAGAGCTCTGGCGGAGAGTCAACGCCCTAAGCGGAAAGCGGCGACACAGTTGTCGTTTTTCATTGAAAAACACCGGAACAGTAGATTGCACTGGTTTTGCACTTTCTAGCAGAAGTGGGACACCATCCACCGCCCCGGGGTTTTTCAATGAAAAACGCCAAGTGGCTACGCCATTACCGTTAACGGGTGCACGACGCTCGATCCCACGACTATCGGTAACGAGCTAGGCAGGCACTTCGCCTCCTTGTCTGCAGACGCTGCTCTCCCACCTGCGTTCCTACGCATCAAGCAAAGGGCTAAGAGTAACCCCGTCCGCTTTGAACCCGATTCAGGGCAAGTGTACAACCGGCCTTTCACCGGAAGTGAACTGCGTGCGGCATTGGAATCGGTACACGGTAAGTCTGCCGGACTGGACGATGTTGGCTATCCCCTACTGCAACATTACCCGCCGGTAGCCAAGCGGGCGATATTAGACAGCATTAACCGCATTTGGAGTGGTGAACCGATGCCCGCCTGATGGAAGGAAGCTCTAGTTATTCCTGTCCCAAAGCGATGCCAGGGGAACAGAACGCCGGATGACTTCCGCCCAATCAGCCTGCTCCCCTGCCTTGCTAAGACGATGGAGCGAATGGTCAACAGACGGCTGATGGACCTACTGGAGGAGCGTAAACTCCTGGATCAACGGCAGTTTGCGTTCCGACGTGGAGCAGGAACAGGTGCCTATCTCACCAGCTTTAAAGAGGTGGTGCGTCAATCCGTAACTGATGGCCTGCACGCCGATATCGCCATACTCGACGTGGCGAAAACTTATAATACCGTGTGGCGTCACGGAGTACTACAACAACTGGCCAACTGGAGAATCACTGGAAACATGGGCCACTTCTTGAGCGACTACCTATCTAATCGCACTTTTCGGGTAGGAATCGGAGGTGCCCAATCCGACACCTTTTCGGAAGACAACGGGGTTCCCCAGGGATCAGTCCTCGCCGTCACACTGTTCCTGGTATCCATGAACTCCTTATTCGCCAGCCTACCGGCGGGGATCTACGTGTTCGTGTACACTGATGACATCGTGCTGGTCGCGACGGGAAGGACCACCATACGTACCCGCCGCAAACTTCAAGCCGCCGTAAGTGCGGTGAGCCGATGGGCTGCATCAGTCGGCTTTAACATGTCTCCCACGAAAAGCATGATTACGCACTGCTGCAACACAAACCATATCGCAACAGGGAGGCCGATCCAGCTGGACGGGGTGACTGTCCCCTACCGCAACCATTAACCAGGCACTTATCCACAGCAAGATATTTTACGGGGTGGAGCTGACGTCCTGTAATATGGAAGGCTTTATCAACATTTTAAGCCCTCTATATCACGGGCCAATCCGCGCTGCTTCTGGCTTGCTCCCCAGCACGCCTGCTGAAGCGGCCTGCGTGGAGGCCGGGATCCTACCCCTTCGTTGGGCGGCTGCACTCACCATCGCCAGAAGAGTACTGGGATTTTTGGAGCGGACAGCCGGAGATGACTGCTTTCTGTTACGAACGGTCAGCGAGATTCATCGCGAATATACAGACGCCGACCTGCCACCAATCGCCCGTCTACACCGAGTTCGTGACCGGGCCTGGCACGACGGCGGACCTAATCTTGACACAAGCTTGTCAATAGAGCTGAGGGCCGGCGCTGCCAGTAGTGAGGCCAGGGCCAAATATAACCGACTGATGGCTACAAAGTATAAAAATCACGTGCGGATATTCACGGATGGTACCAAGAGCGGTGATGAGGTTGGAATAGGAGTGAGCGGAATAGGGGAAGGACTCTTCTTCCGCCTACCGGCGCCATGCTCGGTGTTTTCTGCCGAAGCGTCGGCCATCGCGCTTGCCTTGGTACAGAAACCGGAAGATAGACCCGTCGTTGTACTGTCTGACTCTCTGGCGGCCATATCCGCCCTGGAGTCGGGGAAATCCCGCCACCCCTTCATCCAGGTCATCGAGGCCGAGTATGACCCACTCACCACAATTTGTTGGGTCCCCGGTCACTGCAGCATCTACGGTAATGAAAAGTCTGATCGCCTGGCGGCCAGGGGAAGACACACTAGCCGACGTCTCACTCGACTCGACTACAGACCGCAGATATTTTGGGCCAGCTGAAGTCAGGGATTAACGAAGCCTTCGAACGCCACTCGCGGCGCAGCACCGGACGCCTTCAGCGAATCAAAGGCTCACCCGACCGCTGAACAGACCGGACTGATAGGAGGGAACAACGAGTACTGTCGCGGCTCAGAGTAGGGCATACGAAGGTCTCTCATGCTCACGCCGTATCGCGTGTTCCCCCACCAACATGCGTTACATGTGGTACCCGAACCACTGTGGAACACCTTCTGGTGAACTGTCCAGAGTTAGCCGACCTACGGCAGCACCACAAACTATCCCTCTCCATTAGAGAGATGCTTGGAAACGACCCCGCCCGAGAAGAAATATTACTGGCCTTTCTGAAGGACGCGGGATTACTCGACCAGCTGTAAAGGTGTCACTTGTGCTACAAACCATGAACAATATTATAATTATCTTATGTTATTATCGAAATTTCAAAGGCGAATGACCATTGGGTTAAAGCCTTTCAATAAATCAATAAATAAATAATAAATACTCTAAATCTCGAGAAATTGCTTGGATTCGATTATACAAATCGAATCCTAGCAATTTCTCGAGATTTAGAGTATTTATTTGGATTAATGAGAAACGCAAAAAGAAATTATTAACCACGGCAGAATGAACACTACTGCAACACTACGTGCAAAAATAGACCATTAACCAAAGAACAGTGATTCCTTATTCTGCAGCAAGAAACGTGAGAATCGAAACTGAATTAATCGCCAGTACAATATCGATTGATTTCAAGGTATGTCAGATTCGGTTTTCTGTTAGCGAACAGAAACTTTTGTGTAACATCTGTTCTAGTTTTCTTCCTCTATCCGATTTTTTTAGGGGCTGTTTCATAACTGTTCAGAATGTTTCGATTTAGTTCCAGTCAGTTTAGCGTATTGCTCTTTGAGGAAAATTTTCTGGTTCATATCCAGGTTGGAAAAAATCGACTTCATAACCGCAGCTGTAGATTGCTTGCCAAACCAAATATTGTGTGCTTTGTGTGAAGCGAAGCATGGTTATGATCATGGACGACGAGACGTACCTGACGATCGACGGCAATGGCTGGTAGCGACGCAAAATACATCTCCCACACGACGCACCCAAGAAAGGTCCACTTCTGGCTGACAAGCAGTAAGAAGGGGACATCAAAACCGGTCTTCTTTCCATCATAACCTGCGTTCAACGGGGACAGTATGAAGTGTTTATCGGAAGTTGAGGCTTTCATTGAGAAACACCACCCGAAGAAAAATGTAGTGTTCTTGCCGGATCGAGCCTCGGAATTATGCGAAGCGGTCGCTGGAGGAGATGGAGCATTAGCTGCGCCAATTAAAAATTTCCGGATGAACCTGAAGCGGGTGATCTATTCGAACAATTTAGTGGCAAAAACGGAAATGATCAATAAGGCGACCAGAGAGTTGAAGAACATGCCAACATCTTTCTTCTCGATGGCTATAACCAAAGTCCTAGCTAACTGCCGTAAGGCCATCCGACAAGTGGAGTATTTTTTGTTAACTCATGAATTGATAAAGGTATAAATAAAAAGTTGTTTTGTTTTGAACGAGTGAATGGTTTTCGATAATCCATATAATATGACGAACATCTAATTGAATAGTTCAGCAGCAGATGACAAGAGTAGTCTAAGAATCGACATGGGGATGCGCCAAGTTGTCGACATCACCGGATTTTTTCGATGTCCACGAGGAGAACAGAGAACTGCGGGACAACAAAGCCAACAGCAATGATAATCTGCAGTGTGCTCTGTTCAATCAGGGAGGAGACGAATTTGTCTAGACTATTTTGGAATGTCATGTCACATTACAGTAGGATTGGAGGGAAGTAGTGTGATACTCTACTACAAAAAGGGTTATCAGCTGGATTACTGCAACTGCCGAGCATGTTCACAGACAAGGGGAAAATGCGGTGAATGTTTCACATTTCAGGGTTGGCTCATCGTGAGCCTCTGTTCTCCAGGTTACAAGTAGCTCGGAACAGCGTCTGACTAGAAACGGGTGGTTGAAAGTGGAATGCGGTGCGTTTTCAGTTAAAACCAAGATGATTGTTCCATCACAAGGCAAGGTATTGAGCTTCACCTTCAAAAACTTTTGAAAAGGTTGACGAGAAAACAGAACAGACGAATCAGCGTATATGGTGCTGTAATATTCAATGAAAACTGATGGGAGACTCGCTACCTAGAACTTCAACCCTTTTGAAACAGTCGAAAGAGAATTTCACGCATTGAGTTCACTTCCTCGTCGTTCAAGTGCTACTTCCGCACATTGGCGACTAGAAGACGGGTCAAGGCGTGAGCTTCGTAGTACTTGGCAAGTAGCAGCAACGGATCATAAAGCGGTCATGTTTACGTAGTGAGAATAGAAGACAAATTCTCAAAGTAGTTCATGACCGAGGCCTACAACGCCTCAACTCTCATAAATGACAACGTGAAAGACGACCTACGATAGACCTACAATAGAGAGCTGAAAACATGATATGAAACTCATCATCGAGGTTGAAACGGAAAAGCTCTTTCGCCCGACAGCATATCAATGCAAGGAGCTAGGAGCCGACTGCTTGCAGCATCTACATGCCAGAACAGCAAACGGTACATGATTGAGAAATTATACTATTTAAACTATAAGTCTTTTTAGCAGATTTAACAGCTGTTCAAGATGAAAAGAGATATTTCAGGTTTGGGATAATTATTTAATGACTGTTAGAATATATTTTTGCACCTAAAATATTTAATTCTTGAAATTAAAGTTGTGGTGGATTGAGTGTTGTACTGAGGTGTTCTTGATTGAGAAAATTTTGCTAAACTTAAGTAATACCATTATTAACGAAGAATTTTTTTTGGTGTACTGAAGAGCTATTCTAAATTTGCATTTTGTGTTTATAGATTTTTTTAAATAATAAATTGAGATTTTAAGAATCGACGGATCGAACGACGTCATTTCCCACCCGACAAATTGCAATCGTTAGCAATTCAACACACAGCCGTAAATTCCTTTTACCCAAACGTCCGTTCTTATCACATTTAAGCGTTCGCTTGTCCTCGCCAATATGCCATAAATGCACTAGTCGAATGCGATGAGCGTTTCCCGATATATCGCCACACTGAACACATGCCAGGAACAAAAGTGAAATGCGATGCGCACATGCACCAATCTATCTATCTATGCATCAAACAAAAGTTCGAAATACGATACTTTTCGTCATATATCTGCGTTTTAGCATCGTACTCTCTGGATAACAGTTTTTGCTCGCATAAGGCAAAACAAACCGGATGACACGCGGAGACCTTGTGACAGGATCCACGACCGCCGACTAATGACACGGTACTACTTTGCTAAACTGTTGCCTCAAATTAAGTGCAATAAGTGCGTACAGACACATCCAATTAAGATCTGACTGTGATTGTCGTAAATTTCCCGGCTTTCAGCGGAAACAAAAAGAATCGGACCTTCTTCGGAAGATCTGAGAGCTTCTCACGCGTGAAGATCTGAACCCCACGTCCCACGTGTTACTACTTTGGGAGCTAATTTTAACGATTTCAATTCAATTATAATTTATTCGTTCTGACAGGCCTCCCCCTTTCCCGAGACGCTCGAGTGCGCCGTTCTTCTGTTGCTCAATTTCAGACTAATTTTAGTACCCGGCTCCCGCAGGCACCCGAAAGGTAGGTCGCCGCTGCTACTACTACCGCTGCTGGTAGTTGAAAAAGAGTGAGATGAAACGGAAAAATAATTTACGCTTGTGTTGTCGCCAGGCAGCAGCATAGGATGTCATCTCGACGCTGATGCGATCCGTTACATCTTCCTTGTTCTGAGCGAGGCTGCTGCTGCTACTGCAAATCAGATGCACATGTCATACCCGGTGAAGGCGACTATAGTGTGGCGTGTGCGACCACGGCGTCTAGATTTTCTTAATCATTTCAATCTGCTTGTCACTCGTCACCTTGTTCTTTGTGCAAGTAAAATACGTACGTTTTTCATTAGCAGTTCTTGTATTTCAAAAAAAAGCTTTACTTTTTAGTTTTAGTACTGATATTAAAATAAAGATAAAAATTTGTGCTTAAGCACCAATGACAGGTTGGCACATCTCATCGTCGTCCTCTTGGTAGACGATATCTTCATCGCCAGAGGAAGAATCAGAGGAACTTTTAACTTCCAACTTTTTGGCCAATCCGGCCAATAGCAGAGCGACCGAGAAATCGAATCCATCTTTGTCCTGAATGGTCACTTCCCACGGAGTACCATTGTTTCTGCAAAATAAATCAAGATTATTTTCTGAATATAAAACTTATTTATTTGGCCCACTTACACAATCGTTGCCAGGACGCGCTGGTTCAGCAGATTCCGGTTCATCTCGACTACGGCCTGCTTGTGGTAGGGTTTTGCCCGGCGAACGTGTGCCAACCGACACAGTACGGCCTGATAGGGTAGATAGCTGAACTGTTCGTCCCAGAGGCGGATGTTCTCCTGCAGAACCATTTCGGCGTTTCCGTAGTCCACGTAGAATACCAGCACGTTGTTCTCGTCGAAATACTGTGCCACTTCGGCCCGGTACCAGCGTTTGTCCGAGTATTTGGCGAATACTCGCTGACCGAAGGCTGAAAGCAGTGGAAAATGGTTGAAATTATTTGGCACGGTTTTTTATTCAAAATCTGATCTTGATTTTACACAAGTAGCAATTTTGAAAATGTCAACAGAATGAGACAGCTTGATGAGAAAACACAGTAACCTGTCCAGGATGCGACGCTGCTATTCGAATGACGTTTTTTGTTATATTTTTCTTTCAAATTTATTTCAATTTTTGCTTTTGCAACGATAAACATCACTGATGAGAAAAAATAACATTTAATAAGTCAACGATTATTGTGAAAAGGGGACAACTCACCAGGTGGACTGTGCAGCTTCCGATAGTGCACTGAGCGCTCCGGAGAGTTCAATTTCATCTCCATCTCCAGTAAGCTTGCGTCGACAAAATCCGGCGATACGACGTGGCACCAAAAGTGTTCCACATCCTTGATAAATTTCGGGATCAGATAGACCTGACAACCGATCGGGGGAACTATCGGCTGCTGGACGTCATCTTCGATGTGTTCGAACGAATCATTTCGAAAGTATCGATAGGGTTCTTCCGTGGAGCTACCCGGCGAACTGGTAGAACCCGTTCCGGGAATCGATTCCCTTTCACTTTGGACACCTTTTAAATCTATCGGTTCAAATAGCGAACGAGTGGGTTTCTCCTCCAACGGAATAGTTGTCCCCGGCATTCGAATACTGATCGCGTTGCTTGTCTCAACCGGCTCCGGTTTGAATATGTTGATTCGAGTGGGAATGTGCTTACTCTTTCGCGACCTGCGTCGTCTTGGCTTCGTTGGGGTCGATTCTGCTGAGGAATTAGTTGCCGTCATTTTGTCCGGCACCGGAATCGGTTGCTGACTAAGTTTAAGGAACAGTACATGACCTTCAACCGAGACAACCTTGTAGTACTGAGTCGTGTGCAGCGATTTCTTGAGAAACTGTTCAAGATCATCGCAGAACGGATCGTCCAGGATGTTAACCAGTATGCAGCGAATGGCGAAGGCCGGCAGTTTCTGAAAGTAGTCGGAAAGAGCGCAAAGTACCATCGAATCGTCGTACGGTAGTACCTCTCCGGTGTCCAGCAACCGGATGTAGGTCAACTTTAGCGTGGAGTTCTCGATCGGTTTGTTGCGAACCGCTCGGAACAGAGAAGCGTCCAGGTAGACACCGAATACCTTTCCCGGCGCTGGAAGCTCTGCGTACTTACAGCCGCGCGAATTTTGCATCGCAGCAAACAACTTGGTGCAGTCGTGATGATCACGGTCCACTATGCAGAAGGATCGCGCGGAGGTGCCGACGTGGGAAATGACGCAGCGACCCGTTCGGTTGATTTTGTCTGAAAATGGAAATATAACATACAAAAACGATTGTAAATGAAAACAAAAGGGAAAATAACACATTTCTAAACGATAAAGAACGTGATATCTAAATAACCTCGAAATTTTTATAAAAAATATTTATTCGAATTTTTACAATTAAAACAGACAAGTAATTAGGTAAATACAGATATCTGGTTTGACGTAATACAAAAAATAGATGAGCATCTTTTTTGAACACAACCCGTTTACACTGTCTGCGGCTATGCCGGCACGAACCCTTTTGTGCCATTAATGACAATCGGTTTCCGAGGAAGAGCTAGCTTTCTATCAACCAACATTCGACCAACATCGGCTCCCTGTTCATTATACACAAGAACTTCCCAGTAAGCACGGATATCCCTAAAAAATTAAAGTAAAAGAAGCTTAATTGTACCTGAACCTGCCCCCCGGTAAACAACGACAATCTTACAACACTTTCACCCGGACCCGCTTATCACAGATGGCTATCCGAAGAGCTGTCGCCGCCTTAACATCGTTCCCGTTTGCCTGTAGAACGTTGGCCAACCGGCAGTGGATCGCCTGGAGCGGGAGGTAATCGAACCGATCGTCCCAAAGCCGCAGATCATCAATCTCAACCTGTTCGTAGTTTCCATAGTCCACGTAGAACACCAAAATCGATCGGTCATCATAATACTCCATTACCTCCGCTCGGAACCATTCACCTTGATACTGTGCGAAGACGTACTCCCTGGTATCTACAAATAGGAACGTCTTAAATGGTATCCAAATCTATCCTCTCACCAGACACCTACAAGGTTCATGATCCATTTTCCTATATGCCCTAACATTTTTCGGCTCATTCAGTTTCATCTGCAAAGCGGCCAGCGCTGGCCCACAGCCCGGCGTTACTAGCTGTCCGTAGAATTCCTGAACACTTATGATTGCCGTTGGAATAATCTCATGCTCCGAACCGATCCGGGGTTCCATCTGTCGAGCTTGTATTTTAACTTTATGCAGTGCTCGGTCCCGGGTCCAACCGTCGGGATCTTTAGCTACGTGCTCCAACCTACAACTAGTGCCTTTGAAGCAACCCTCGCGAGTTGGATCGTAGAACGGACAAATCCTTCGATCGTCCTGGGGTACGAATCCCATGGTTGCCTTCATGGCGTTGGTAGTACTCTCGGGTTCTTCGTAAAGAATAGCCCGCTCCTCCTGCGTTAGAGTATTTTCGGATATTTTGTAATCTGGAATAG
Organism: Topomyia yanbarensis; assembly: GCF_030247195.1. NCBI lineage: Eukaryota > Metazoa > Arthropoda > Insecta > Diptera > Culicidae > Topomyia > Topomyia yanbarensis. The sequence goes on along the minus strand of NC_080670.1, from coordinate 210,041,531 downwards.
CTTGTTCATTCTTTGGTAGCTTGTGAAGTGAGATCTTCTTCTCCTGAGTGGCTGCTAGTTTTACATGCAGAACAGCCGAATCAACCCTGCAAACCTCGTATGTCTTATTGACGTACATGTTCTCCTTGAGGTAGTGCTGCAAATCACAAAAGAACGATTCGTTCACCACATTCACCAGCTGGCAGCGGACGGCAAAGGGTGGAAAATTTTGATAGTACGTCGGCAGTTGATACAGTATCATCCTATCAACAAACGGCATAATCTCTCCGGTATCCAACAGCTTCAGGAACGGAAAACTAGGATCCGATTTGCTTCGAATTGCTCGAAAAATTTCACCATGCTGTTCCAATCCGAACACTACGGATGAAGACGACGGAAGGTCCATCAGTCGGGCTGTGACGTTCTGAAGCGTTTTCAACATTTGGTCAACCTTTTCGCCTTCTCTGGTACGGTCCAGCATGTAGAAGTAGGTGCTGTTTGGGACCACACTCGTTATGAAACCAATGCCCGTTTGACCTTGAGTATCTACGGAAGAGTTTGCAAATTAGATTTGTCCCCGGCTTGAAACTTAAATCAAGGTAAGTACCTGACTGTACGAATGTGTGAAATCAATACCAAAACATGCTCTTACAAATCATAAATGCTTGCACTATAATTAACTGTTAACTTAAGTTAAAACCTGCAAAGTCCTTGCCTTCTTGTATACACTACTTATTCCGTTTCTTGCATTAAAGGATTAAACCAATTTGCGAATTAACGGCACAAGACCTAACCTAAAGTAAGTTTGATTTTCGTGTTTCAAAATCATCTTGTCAGTAACTAGCACCAACTTGGGGCCAAACTAGACGATGTATCTAAACTAGTACCCAAATTAGCACTAGTTAGGCACAAATAAATCCAAACAGTTCACACGATACATGTGAACGCCTAAAGCAACTAGCTTTTCGCGGGAAGCAAAGGCACAAACGCAACCAAATGGGTTTAATCCAATTTTCACTTTTGGGAATTAGTATTGCATAATGCCAGGCGTTTGGTTCGCTAGCCAAAAGACAAGAGTTCGTTTTCGCTTTCTCGTCAGCAAACCAGAGCTTCTGCATTTGCTTCCTGGGACATCGCTAGGTACAAGCGAGCCGCTTTAGGCGTTCACATGATCTGTTTGAATTTTTTTTTGTGTCTAATTTGGGTACTAGTTTAGATACATCGTCTAACTAGACACCCAGTTGGTGCTAGTTACCGACGACATGAATTCGAAACCCAAAAATCAAACTTAACAATCACATAGAATAACAGGAGATTAAAGAGGCAGTTTTTTGGCCTATCAAATCTTCATGTACTCTCTGTTTTTCATATATCTGGTGCCTAAATTTACGACAAATAGCAAAGTTACAGGTAAGCATAGCATTCTATTAAAATAAATTATTTTGTTAGCCAAAAAACATACACAAAAAGCCCTAAAATACTTTAAGAATAAAGCCTCATTTTACCAGCAACATTTTTTGTTATCGACTCTATGTGATGGTAACTGGCGGTACATGACTCGAACATCTTTCTTATGAATTGTTTCGTTGAGTGTCAGACCGTGTCGTCGGTCTGACAATAACGTTAGACAATGGTTCTTTTCTACGCAGAGCTCCAACCAGTATAGGCGCTGATCGAATAAAAAATTCTAATAGGAAGCAAACAAGAAACTAGTATCAAAAAAAAATTCAAATTCCAAGCTTACAGGCTATCGTCACAAATAAACAAATAAAATACTATACAATTCCAGAGAAACATCCAACAGAATCAACAATAAGCAGAATAATTCAGTAATTATTACTGCAACGACAAGCAAAAGCTAAACAACGTATGACAGTTCGTCAGTTCGAAAACATCACCAACCCCAGTAGGCTATAAAAAATCACAAACTCAAAGGTTACTCACAATCCTTCAGCGACTGCTCCACATACTCGAACACCGGTTCCGCCTCCTCCGTTCGAACCGGATTCCGTTTGCTCTTGCCTGCCTGTTGCGACCTAGCTTCCCATGCATCTTCACCGGTGGTCTGTTTAGAACTGGACCCGTAATTGTTAATCTCTTCCATTAGTGCTTCCTCGGATTTGTTGCCCGAACCGGGACTAGCAGCAGCTGCTGCTGCCGCTGCCCGTTTCAACGCATCAATACTGACATCCTTCAGTGACTCTTCCCAACTGTTAACGAACCCGTACACTGAGTTAATCCAAGGGACCATCTCCTCCAGCGGAACGTTCGTTCGATGAAGCTGCAACGGAAAAAACATTTTGTTTTCGCTAGATGGTTTCACAACGGCAGCGGGGTTCTTACCTTGTAGATCATTTTGGCCAAAACATCTTCGGCCCGCAGAATCAAACCTTCCAGAAAGCGTTTGCCGTCCCCCATCGGTTGGCCGCTCATGGCTACGAGTAATGCTGACCGTGTCAATCGAAATAAACTCGGTTAGAAACGGAAAACACGTTTCGTTCGTACCGGCTGAATAATAGATGGATGGAGAGCTGAAGGAAGGCAAATTTTGTTTATTTACTGTTTGGTCACTCATGCTGGTTCAGTGTTGCCAAGTTTTGTTACTCGGACTCAGACGTGAAATTTATACGCTCGAAGCGCCAACTACTTATCGATATCGGCACCAGTCAAGCGGTGATGTTATTTTCGTACACGCAGAACTTTATTGTGCCTTGCAGGATAATCGCTCGATATGAATATATATGAAAGCTCAATTGAGATAGGCGCGTGACAGCCGTCTATATAAATTTATAGGCAGCTTTTTCATTGAAGCTTTCAAAAAGCACACAGCTGGCAGAAAAATAAAGCTCCACTGAAATCTGCTTGCGAAGCAACTGCGGCTATATTTGATGCCCCTTTCAGACACCCGCAATGTGAGATTTTATTATAAGTGCAACAATATTTGGACGTCGACAGAATATTTCTAGAGCTTTTATTCAAAACGACATATCTACAATGAGTTACTCTCTTTGTTCACTTCCTCTTTCGATTTTTACGGCGTCACTATAACATTTTTGCACTTATTTTACAGTACAGATCGAAAGACGTAACTAGCATATTATGCAAAGAGTTGAGGGATAAAATGTTAAAGCGACCGAATTATTAACAGAAGAGAAAGTAAACAAAGACTCAGTGCAGTTGTCTTTTTGAAAAAACGCTCAAGATTTTTCGATCTGCCTCTCTTTTCTTCTACTTCAAATTCTATGCAATACCCGAATAGAAATGCACAACTGTATTACAGAATTTTTTATTGTTACATTGCAACGAAAAACAATGTTATTCTGGAAAAGTTACAATGGAAATATAACACATTTGTTGTTTCTACATCCAATTTCATTGTAAACCCGATTTTTACATAAAAAAGGGGAGTCGTTAAGGGATGTAACAATAAAAAAATTTATCTTTTCCCATACATTCTGAAATCAAAAACATCGATTTACATTGTTGTTCCGTTGTAGATTTAAGAGGCATGATGGACTTAATCATAAGTACATCGATGTTACAAGAAAAGTTGTTGTTAACAAATAAAACTGTTGTAAATTCAACGTTTCTACGATCAATTTCGATATTGTTTTCTGTTCATGCAGTTTTAGATTCCATTCCAGCTATCACAAATTAGGTCCTTTTACGAACAAGAAACTGGGTAACATAGTACCCATACCATGATTGGAATTCGACAAAGAAAAATGGGTAAAATATTACTCATAAATGGTTGAAAAACACTTAGTGGTTTTTGAATTCACAGAGTCGACAACTGAGGACTTGAACAAATATTCTATTGCATTCAGGGCTCAATATTAATCTCGAAAAGGGCTTTTAGGATGGATGAGTAAGTATAGGTTGATGTTTTTGAATTGTTTTATTACTTATACTTGTAGAGAGGTGATTTCGTCGAAGTTTGCACTCAAGTCGGCGTCCTTCATAATTTACTAATAAACCAGTAAAAGTGCGCAGGTTTTATTATCTATGATTTTTCCTAAAATTTTTATTCCACTGAAATTTTTTTAAAAAAAGGTATATTTTTACTCATTTTCATTCCAATTGAATATAAAAATCTGGTTACAAAATGACCCAGAATTTGACGTATTCCAGTTTTACCCATTTTTGGGTATAATACTGTTACCCAATAAATGAGTTTTCCCAGTTTTGTCGGCGTTGGGTAGTATGATACCCAGTAATGAGTACTTTATTTTAAACGTGAGGTTCGTTCGCCTTTTTGTAGCACAGATTATGAACTGCATTAAAGGCTAGTTTACAGTTCGGAAAACCAGTCACGGGATTTGGGTCCTTGTGTATTTTAAATGGAGCTCGGGATTTCAAATCCCGTGACGGGAAATGAGTCTACACAAAAATGACAGTTTTCCTGAAGTGTAAATCCAACCGCGGGAAACATTACGGGATTTCGAAACTCTCCACACAGAAATCCGACCGGGAACGTTTCAATACGAATTGATTCCGACGGGGAAAATAGTATTTTTATTAGGTTTGCAATTCACTGCAAGTTTGATACTCTTTGTATTTTAAGAGAGATGAGAGATCTCGGCGAGAATTTTTCCCTGACTAAATACCGACGCAAACCCCGTACGAAATACCGTAATTCATTCCCCGAACTGTAAACTAGCCTTAAAAGGCGAAAAGTTAGGTCATGGGATAAGTGCAGAGATTCTTATGAGCCATCTGGCTGCCCGAGCAACGCCATGTTTCTATTGTGGTCAGTCTCAACAAGATCTTTCGACATGTCGTGTTCAAATTGCTCGTGGTTAAAATCAAATGATTTTGAAAAGAACGCTCTAGGCTCATTCATGCAGAATTTTTTTTTTTTAAAGTTTCATTTGTGCGACATTTCCAGAAAAATCTGTTGCTTCTAATGCTACAAATGCTATAGAACGAGTACCCCCAATAACATCTTATCAGCCTAACGACCTGTTCAGAGTATAATCCAAACAATATATTGAATCGTTGGACTATATGGGTTAAAAGTTCGTGTATAATTTTTTTATTAGGGACGGGCGAAACACTGTTTTAGACAGCAAGTTTAAAAGCTTACAATGCGCGAAAAACAAAACGATTATTAGTGCCCGTTTGTCGATGGTCCATCGAAAGAGATTTCGATGGAGTACTGATCAAAGAATACGTAATCATAACACAACGAAGGAAAGGCAGGAATATTGGACGCGATGTTTTTTGACCTTGCGATGATTCTATTCCTATTGTTTGCTATGTAATTGTAATTATTTATTGAGGGCTTTAACCAAATGGTCATTCGCCCGCTGTGTGCTACGTGTCGCCGAGAAATTGACACTATCTTTTTCGATGATGGAATCCTCAGTTGCACACCGGTCATACAAGAATAACGCTCCTGGGCTAGACTGAACCAAATTCAACGTATTGAAGATTATGTCTGACCCGGTAAAGAATTTGTTCAATAGGTTTCTTATGTGGAACATTGTTCCACGTGACTAAAGGCATATTGACTGCCCCTTAGTCATGGCGAATAATGAATTACTCGAGCATGCTTTGATTTTCCCAATTTGATATGTATTTGCGTATCTGGGTAATCAATAATGATAAATAAACAAAACTTCAAACTATTGTAAAACCAATAAACCCAGTCAGACTCTACTTGTATTTTAACTTTTGGTGAGTTTGAAAGAAACTTTGGTAAGAAATGCCGCTGTCAAAAGTTCATTGGAATTAAACTTTCGTTCTAGCGGTCATAAACAGCGATATCATGATGGGAAAACGACTTTTAACGATAAAATAATGTTATTTTGTAACAGCTCCATTAATAAACATGATCATTTGACTACAGCGCCGCGCTTTTGTCATATAACATAGAATAGATGAAATATTTCAAAGCATATATTTAGCAACGTGCCGCAATGCACACAGCAGGAACTCACGAGAGCACTCACAGCAAAATCGGCGACAAAATGACAGCTAAAATTCGATCCAGACTCACAGCACTCGCGACGATTTTTGTTTGTGAAAAATTCTTTTCCACTTCCTGCGCAAAATAACGAGGTGTTTTTCATCAAAGTTGTGCTAAAGAAAAGATCAATATTTTGGCTGTTCTCTATATTGCCCCCCTCCGGAACGCAATGCTCGACGGTTGGTACTGTCGTTCGATGAACGAACAAGCGCTTCAACAACAGCAGCAGCAACCGCAGGCTCACCACTCCCGGCAGAATCACAACTCGCTGGAGGGTGACGATTTAGCTGGGGAAGATCGTGACGCCGGAGATAGCTCCGGGCAGGATGATGACAGTGATGAGGATGTTCTGCCTAGCCGGCGTCAAATCGACTACAAGCTCCAGTATAATACGCTGAAGAAAAAGTTGAAATACTTGCTTTATGTAAGTGGAGGATGTTTCAGTGTTGCTTTTTACGGTTTAATCTTTGTGTGTATTTTTAGGAAAATGAATTCTTTCAGGAAAATCTTCGCACTAACCAGCGCCGCTTGCTAAAAATTACCCAGGACAGATCCTTTCTGCTGGATCGATTGTTGCAGTACGAAAAAACCGATCTCACCTCATCGGAAAGCGAAGAAACAGAATCCTCGGATGATTCGTCCAAAGTGGAACCCGCACCGACAGTTGGTCGTAAGCGTAAGAACGATGCCTCCAGCTCGAACAATAGCTCACTCGTCAAAAATCCACCCAAGCGAAGAAAGCCCGGTCCGAAAAAGCAAGTCCCGCAGCAGGTGCTGCTTCAGCAGCAAGCCATCGCCCAACAGCAACGTCAGCTCCAGGCAGCACAACACCAACAGGCCATTGCTCAGCTGCAGGCACAACAGAACATGCTACCTGTCAACCACCACCACCAGCAGCATCCACATCAGCTGCAACAGCAGCAGCACCACCACCAGGAAGGCCATCTTACGACGGAGGAAATCGAACGGCATCTACAATCCCGGGCAGCTCAATCGATGCTGGAGGTTGTACCGGAGGGGGAACTACCGAACGAGATGTTTAGTCAGGCTCCGTCCAGTGAGTCCAATGATCAGATGGTCGATACATCGCCTAGCAACATTGGTGATGAATGTCTGTCGGTGGATTTGAATATGATGCAGCAGGAGTAGTCCGATCGTTGTGTGGCACGGGATTGACCGGGTAGATGCGGCATTACTTGTATGAACCTGAGCTTTATTGGATAGCGCCTAATTTGACAGCTTGAAATAAATGATAATCGTAATGAAACCTGTTTTTTTTTTTGGGATATTGATTTCTCGTCCTTATATAGGTAAATTCGTTTAATTTTAGAGTGAATTTAGTAATTGGGACATGATGGGAATTTGTCAGCTCGACAAACTTTCAGGCGTTTTTATAATCATAAAGACCGAACCATTAACTGCTCTTTCGTCGTGCTTTTGAGGCCAAAGTTTAGGACTTTCTTTCATTCAATGGACTAAACAGCTCATGATTTGGGGATTGCTCCTTTTAATAGCTGATTCTAAACTGTATGTAATATTATTACACAAAAACTCCTCTACACGCAATTGGATAGTTACTAAAACATTTTACATTATTTTTAAATTCACGAATATTGTTTTAATATTGGTTGTGAGTCGACAACTACTACGGTTGGCTATACGAGGGGATAATTTGCGACAAACTCCGTCGCTATAGATCCAGTTGGGCGCCGATGCTCTGTCTTCTAAATCGAACAATTTGATTTTTACGTACTAGCTCTAGTTATGTTTATTCAATAATCACCTTGTAATTTTGCCGATAAAAAGGGCTGAACACGTTGACCGCACCAGCAACACTAGAAAATAGGTAATGCGCTCAAACAGGATGCGGATAAGCATCGAGTATACCCATGTTCCCATCACTCAGTGTGCAAAATTTAAGATTGAGTTATCTAACTAACGAAATATAAGAAAAACAGCCGAAAAAGATTAAAAGGTGAACAAAATAACACCTATTTACAGCAACTAGACAAAAAATATCATCCCGCCAGGGTGATGATGATTAATTAATTGATGACGGCAGACCGCTTGTCACGATTCTTTCCCCTGGTGATGGACCTCGCCTTGAAGGCAGCCGCATTGATAAATTTCTTTTCCGCCTTCGCCATCTTCGAGTTCCGTTCCAGTTCGTCCATCTTCGCGCCCAGCTGCAGTACGTCACGCAAGAATCCGTTCTCCGAGAGGTGCACATTCATTCCGAAACCGAGCGCATTCCGGAGGCAGATGTACTGATGATGCAGAGACCAGGTATCCAGTAGCAGTGTTTCCTTGCCAAATTTAATGGAGATTTCCGGCGAGATATCTTCCTCCAGATAGCGGTGCACATCGCGGAAGGTAGCACGTTGAACTTTACGATCCCGTTTGGCTCGGTACTTGTGAGCGTCCGTGGCTAGCTTCTGCGTGGCTTCGATCAAATTGTCCAGTTCATCGTTGAGAAAATCTTCATCGTGGGATCGACCACTTTCGAGAATTAATGCTAAAGTTTCACCGGCAGCCATCCGTACTTCCAGATGGGGGCTTTGCAACATTCCGGTTAGCTTTCGGATCGATGGAATCAATGAGTTATTACTGTTGACCAGGGTGACAAGGTCACCCGAAGGGATCTGTGTGAGCAGAAGAGCCCATGCGCTAAGAGCAGAACTGTGCAGAGCGGCAGCATCAACGCCAGCAGTGCTCGGAGTGCTGTCCCCTTTAAGATAGCTTCCGGAGAAGATACTTTCGAAACTTTTCATCATTGGCAGTAAGTCTCCTGGGTCATCGGAGGCAAGAAAATTGAGCAACCCTAGAGCCATACAGCACTTGGCCCGTGCATCGTATGAAGTGGCCGTGTCCTGTGCAGTCGCCAACAGGACCGGCTTCAGCACCTTAATCAGTTCGTTAATATCATCTGCTCCGTCCAGCTGAATCACCAGTAGTGGAATGATACGGGCCGCCCAGGCCTGCTCCGAACCTTTACCCTTCTTGATGGACTTCTCGATCGCATCCATCAGTGTCATCTTGCGATCATCGATAAAATCCGGTATGTAGTGATGCACCAGGATTTCGTTGATAGCCTGAAATGCGTTGATCCGTGTTTGCAGTGATTTGTCGGAAGCATTTTCGATCGCCTGTAGTAGCTTTTCCTCGTACTTCTCCAGGCCACTGCCCGTTTCGAGTGGTCCTCCCGAATCGGCGTCACCGTTGTTGTTGTATGCGTCTGCAGACTTTTCCGACTGGTACGAGTAGACGCTGCCCGCGTCATTCGACAGTTCGTCGTCGGATTCGTTGTTGTGGTGCGAGTTGCCGTTGTAGGCTGGTGGAATAAAAGAAAAAGGAAATTGTCTTAGTTGGAGGGAAACAACGGAACTAGTATATTATTTTATCGCAAAAAAACAGTTTTACAGTTCTTAGAATATAAATCACTTACGACTCATCGTCATTATTTTTCTTTGTCTCAACCGTAGCTTGACGCAAATACATTAATTAGATACTAAGTACAAGTCACAGACAGGTGCAGGTTTCGCACACAACTGCGAACAAGGAACAGAATATTACTGAACAGAACCCCTGGTAACAGAAGCCGATCACGAGCAAATATCGTGTTGTGTTCTTCTGTTCGACAAGGTCGCGCTCTAATAGGATTCAAGGACCGGTAGGCAGGGCACCGTCCAAAATTGCTTACACATCGGTGGGACACAGAATGAGGCCAATAAAACAGACAGCGTAAGAAAATGTTGTCATTCCCTACTACTAGAGAAACTACTATAGGTAGTAGTAGTAGTAGTAGAAACCACACTAACTTGAACGACGAGAGATTAAAGCGAAACAGCTGAAAGCAACGTGTTCGTTTCGCGTGTCAAGTGTTGATCAGTTGCAAGCAGGCAAAAAGGAGGAAGGCGGAGAAGCCCTGTGCGGTTGCACTTTACACAAAGAAGGGGATGCAATGAATCAGCAGCTGCCAGCAAGTCAATCGCTGATACTAGATAGTGAAAATTGTGTATTGCCAGATGTTTCGTTCGCAATCGAAATTATTTTCACGTCTCATTTCACAGATCTACTGATTCACTTTCAATTCAATTCTACTCAAGGACGCAAATAAAATATAACACCGCGAACTGGTTGTGAGAAGAAAAAACTTCCACACAGCGGTCGACCTTGAAATCGCGCTATGAAAAGCTGATTGTTAGTAACAACACTTACCCGAATGTTTCTTCCGGTTTCGTGGCATTCTGACTATGCGCTTCTGGCTGCCGATGGGAGCCGTCTTCAAGCTGCAACTAATGTCGAACTGAACCGAAAACAAAATCCTCCCTCTTCGCTTCTCTAAATATAAACGCTTTCTATGCACACCTTGCCGAATTAGCTCTTGTTTTTTTTTTCTTCTGAATGGTATTTTTCTCCCCCTCTAATTTGGCACCAAGTGCGAGCACGCGATCAGTTTTGACGTAACTTTTTTTTCTTCTTCCTTCTGTCTCCCCCTTCTTCTACGGTGTATACGCCTTTCACACTTCGATCAGCAGCAAGAGTCCAGCTTTGAATCACAAGCCGTTCACAAAAATCAGGACCTTCTCCCTTGATGATACTGTTGCTCCTTTAGCGGAACAAAAAACCCGCTTCTTCCGGTTCGATCGACACTCGGTTCTGCAATGAAAGTACCTTTGCCTAAGGCAGCAACTTTATACGATAAACTATTTTCCGTTCTGTGTGGGACATCAAATTTGCTGGCAATGTTATGAAATGAAACACCGTGCATGGTGTTCTTTTCGAGTTGTTCCAGCTGCTTCTGCTGCTCCACACGCGATTTGCACTGCTGTCCGGATATCGGTCGATATTCCTCCAACTGGAAATTTCACCACTGCAAACGTAAACGCGACCCTATGGTGCAATCGATAGGTAATCGTCACTGATCGTTGTCTCTCGGCAATTTGATTTTAGTCGGATGACTAATCACGAAAAAATCTTTCGCCAACCGTGAATGGACGGGAGAAAATTGATTTCTGCCTCCTGTCGCGATTGATGTAATTCCTGTTCAGCGGAATGCACGTCTTTTCTTTGTCGAACGAAACTCTTCACTTCCAGAAAATTCACGCGTGTGCGAAGAAATTTTTTTTTTCCACTCACGATCGTAGAAGCTTGACACAACTGTCACGAAATGCTATTAGAAAAAGGGCGCGCGCGCATCATTAAATTGACAGTTTTTTTGCTTCATGGGTTACGCACCCTTCGGTAACACATTCTTTCTGTCTTTTCAATCATGTAAAAAGGGCCTAAGCGCAAATGAGAAAATACTTTCTCTTCCGTCAATAAAGCTTTGTTTCCAGAACACGGAAGTCTCTCCGGAGTAAACGGAATCAAAAAAAACTTACTTTTACACTGAAACAAAGACCATGGTATTAACTATTGTAGTTTATTAATCCAATTGATGTTGAGACCAACCATCCGACGGCGTATTTCCATTAAAATACAGAAAAATATGACTAAATAGTTCACGTTCGTTTATTTTAGACATGTTCAATGAGATAAAGAAACAGATGAGGTAGCTCGATTTTTACACTCTAAACGATTTGTTATCATTTGTAAGGTATATTGACTTGCTATACCTATCTCGGCATTACATCACCTACACCTCCTCTCAAGTCAACTAACCCTAATCCCGCTCGATGACGTAAAAATAGTATCTTGCCTAGAGCTTTAGTTAGAGTATCTGCTACCTGGTTTTGCGAAGAAATCTTCTGTAGTTTTAGAATCTTGTCCCTAACCTTCTCGCGTAGGAAATGATATCGAACATCATAATGCTTCGATCGTCGTGTCTCAGGGTTCTTCGAGATGCTAATGCAACCTGAATTATCTTCAAGTATTGTCACCGGTAGTTGTACCTGAAGGTTGAAGTCATTCATGGCTTTTAGAAGCCACAAAACTTCTTTTGCAGCTTCGCAAGCTGCTACGTATTCAGCTTCATAACTGGAAAGGGCCACAATAGCTTGTTTGCGGCTACACCACTGTACAACGTTGCCGTACACCTTAATAAGGAAGCCAGTCGTTGATTTCCGATCTACCAGATCGTTGGCCCAATCAGCGTCTACGAAACAGCTTAGAGCAGAATCATCATCATGCTTACGATAAACCAGTCCAATGTTGATTGTCCCACACAAATAACGCAAAACTCTCTTTAGACACTGCCAATGCTCCAATGTTGGGTTCTCCTGAAAGCGCGCTAAGTATGTCAATGCAAAGCATATATCCGGTCGTGTACCTGACATAAGGTACATTAGACTACCTATGAGTTCACGGTAAGGTTCACCAACTTTGTCTGCTTCCGCACCAGGCATCAGTTTAAGGTTCTGTTCCATAGGTGTCGCAATGGTATTGCATCCACTCATTCCGAATTTGGCCAATAGACGTTCGATATAAGCTCCTTGATTAATCGACAACACATCTCTCTCTGGACATATACGAATACGAAGTCCCATGAAAATTCGTGGTACACCAAGATCTGTCATCTGGAACTCTTCAGCAAGACTGTCCCGAATCTCATCGAGTACCTCCGTACTATTACCACACATCAACATATCGTCTACGTATATTACCACGAAAACAATAGTATTTCCACAATGTCTATAGTACAGACAAACATCCGCTGTTGACTGCCGGAATCCCATGCTAGTGATGAACCCATGGAATCGATCGTTCCAACATTTCGGACTCTGCTTCAAACCGTACAAAGAGCGCAGTAACTTTAAAACATATCCAGGTTTTACCATCATACCATCTGGAGGTTTCATATAGACGTCTTCCTTGAGAACTCCATTAAGAAAGGCAGTTTTAACGTCAAGATGTCGAAAATGATAGCCGTTCCGCACACCAAGTGATAGCACAAAACGTATTGTAGGAAGACGAGCTACCAGTGCATACGATTCTTCGAAATCTATTCCATGCTTCTGGAGAAAACCACGCGCCACCAATCGTGCTTTGTATTGGTGTGAGTTTCCATCGCCTACATCCTTACGCTTGAAAATCCACTTTGAACTAATAATCTTCACATTTCCCGGGTTTTTCACCACCGTCCATGTTCCATTTTGCTCTAGCGCTTCCATCTCGGACCCGACAGCTTGTATCCACTGAGATTCATCTTCTCTATCTCGAATATCATGAAACGACTCCGGGGCATCCGACAAAAAACATTCAAGAGCCATTGCAGTATTCGCAGATATATCATATTCTCCCGATCTCATCCAAGTTGGTAGTTGACTCCGTTCTGGATTATGACGAACTTCTAGCGGGTCCTCCTCTGACTGCTGCATGTCTTCCCACAAATCATTTTGCAAATCATCCGACACATCCCCAACAGGAATTCCTCCTGTTCCCGATGTTCATTTTCAGCATCATTTCGAGTTTCATCGTCCTTGACGTCCACCACAAGAGGCAGAATTTTACAATCTTCTTCCTTTGGCACTTTTTCCTTCATCTCGTTAAACTTAACACTTCGCGAACATACAATTTTATGCTTAACGGTATCCCACAGTCTATAGCAATTTATCCCATAGCCAAGGAAAACACATTCCACTGCGCGATCGTCAAGCTTCTTTCTGTGTTCCATCGGTACTGTCGCAAACGCCTGACAACCGAAAATTCTGAGATTCGAAAAATCTGGTTTCCTCGAGAACCATACCTCATATGGTGTCTTAGCTTGCAAAGCGCGACTCGGGCTGCGATTCGTTAAATAAACGGCGGTATTAAGTGCCTCACCCCACAATTTTTTGTCGACATTAGCATCAATCAACATCGCACGAGTCTTTTCGCAGAGTGTGCGATTGATTCGTTCGGCTACCCCATTTAACTCAGGCGTATATGGCGGTACAAACTCCAACGAGATACCCTCAGTGACGCAGAAAGATTTCATTTCCCCACTGCGGTACTCTCCGCCATTATCGCATCGAAGTCGTTTCATTTTGGTACTGAAGTGTGACGTTGCCATTGCATGGAATTCCTTAAATTTCGAAACTGCTTCATCTTTCGTCTTCATTAGATACACAACAACCATATGCGTATAGTCGTCTAAAAATGTGATGAAGTACTTATACCCATCGTAAGTGGTAGGAGTGATTGGACCGCATACATCACTGTGCACTAACTCAAGTGGTTTTGTGGCTCTGGTTTGGGTACCACCGATATGTGCTTTTGTTTGCTTGGCACGTGCACATTCCTCGCAGAAATCCAATTCATCTGTCACCAAATCTTGTACACCACAAACCATTTTATTTCGAACCAACGAACAAATACTTTTCATACTTAGATGACCGAGACGTCGGTGCCATAGGGAATTAACATTTGCTTCGGCTATAGCTGCCTTCGCAGACATATGTCGCAGTGCTTGGATCCTAATCCAATATATACCGTTTTTAACAATTGTACGTGCAAATACCACTCCATTTTTCGATATACTTGCACCTCGCTTGTCGAAGACAACTTTATTTCCACGCTCCACTAATTTTTTCACCGACAACAGATTGTCTCTGCATTCCGGAACGTAAATCACATCATGTAAGATCACCTTAATATCCTCCTCTCCATCCGCTATGATGTTCCCTGACCTGACCCTGTGACCACCCACAGTACCACACATTTTGACACCATCCATAGCGATGGCAATTTGAAAAGGCGACTTCAAGTTAGCGATACCCGAAAGTAATGACTAGTCATTTACCAAGTGCTCTGAGCAACCCGAGTCAAGTATAAACCACGTCTCATTTACCTGTGGAGAACAGCAATCATGAACTGTCATAGCAAAGGCTCTCTGTTCATTCTTAACGACAGATGCTCTGCCGTCCGTGTTGTCCTTTCTACCTTTCGGACAAGTTGCCTGCAGATGCTCTTCAGATCCACAAATGTAGCACTTCCGTTTTTGCTTTGTCTGTTTTTGGTTACGCCACTGCAAACTCATTGCTGATGAAAACGCTTCCGGAGAAATCACTTCAGTTGCCTTGCCATTCATTCGAAGTTCCTCTTCCAGCAGGATCGATTTTGCCTTCGTCAAGGATAAATCTGCTTCGTCCATGGTTTGCAACGCAGCTATCATAGGTCGATATTGCTCTGGCATTAGCATCAACAATCGTACAACTTTATCAATCTCGTCAAACTGTTTCCCAACATGGCGCAGTTCACGGACGACTTTGTCGAAACGCATGAAGAAAGATTGCAGAGTTTCGTCTCCTCGAACTTGGAGGTTATGTAGCTCCGTTTCCAGCAATAGACGTTTTGCTACACTCGACCGATTGACTGTACTTTTCAAAACATTCCACACGTCGAAAGCCGTAACACAGTCGCGAGTCATGTCCAGAAGATTGTCGTGGATACACCGTATGATCAAGCCCTTTGCCTTCTTATCATTCCGCTTCCACTCATCGTCCTGCTCCTCCGGCTGCTCTCCTTCTATCACGTGCTCGAGTAGGTCTTTTTCGTCGAGAATAACCTCCATTCTGTAGCTCCACTCAGCGTACCCAGTTCCGCAAAACTGCCTTATTCCAATTTTTTCGCTGATTTCTTCAGTAATTTTCGTGCGGGTCCACAACCTATTGTAGTTTATTAATCTAATTGATGTTGAGACCAACCATCCGACGGCGTATTTCCATTAAAATACAGAAAAATATAAGACTGAATAGTTCACGTTCGTTTATTTTAGACATGTTCAATGAGATAAAGAAACAGATGAGGTAGCTCGATTTTTACACTCTAAACGATTTGTTATCATTTGTAGGGTATATTGACTTGCTATACCTATCTCGGCATTACATCACCTACATTAACTACTAGATTAGGGGTTCAAATTAAAAAGGGTGTACCAGTGAATTTTGGTAGACCATATATCATGCTTGACTTGAATATGATTCCTATCATTTGTACCATGTCTTTCTGGTATGAAGACATGGTATTTCTTACTATTTTGTGGTAATATTTGTAGTACTTTTTACTATACCTACATTAACATCCAATGGTCAGAATTACCATACACATGGTTGTATTAAAAATTGCTAGCTAATTAAAATCACTAGTGATGTTTACCATTTTATAGTAATTGGAATATAATGAGAATTTCTTTTGAATAAATCAAAAATTGCTTTTTCTAGATTTAGATATTTATTTAATAGTTACTTACAACATGGACATTATTAAAACCTACTTTCGCTCCGAGTTCTTGGTCACCGAAAAAATGTCATGAGGTAGATAATATAGATTCAGATTCAGAACCCTAATACCATGACCTGAAATCAAAATCAGTAAAATTAAGAAAAAGATATTACCGATGAGAATTGTGTACTTCGCTGGTTCTAGATTCCAAACATCAAAAATCGCAGTTCTGAAAGCTTAAGATTTTCATTGGCTCCTAGAGGATGAAAAAATGAATAATAAGAAAACCGGAATTGTGTTTTAAAGTGATACTTTGGTCATAATATATTATTGTTCTACTTACCGATAAATAATTGCAGATCAGAAAGGAAGTCTTCAACTTGTATTTCCTCTCCTAATTCGTTTTAATTTCAAATGAAACTGTGCACAGAAACAAAATGAAGAAAACCACAGAGCAAAATTATTGCACAAAATGGCGGACATTTATAATGAACATGCATAACCGGAGAATATTACCATGTTTATAGTAGTCTCAAAGGTAAACTATTTTTGGATATAAATCACTAGTAAACCCCTTAATTATTATCATGTTTGTGGTAAAATTGATAGCGATCCAAAGAGCTACTCTAATCAAGCTCAAAAGCATATTAACATTAACTATTTTCAAAGTCTTTTCAACAATTTAATCCTGTTCAAATCGAATATGCAAAATAGTAAAACCTACCATAAACGTTTATTCAAACCACATTGTAGATTCAAGCAGTTTGTTATAATTTTGAAATAATTTATAGTAAATTTTACTATTTATTGAAAATGTTTTTTTCAACCATGACTCTGTAGTCAGCATTACCATGTCATTTTGTTCAGTGTAGAAAGTACAGGAACGATTTTCTCCGGAGTACTTCCAGTATCTCCTGGTACTGAAACAAACCTATAGATATCGATCCATCAACTCATAGACCGGAGACCAACGGCTTTACTTCCCTTCCGAAGGAAGGCGTGAGCACAGATTTTTTTCACCTCAGAAAAATCTCAACAACCTCGGCTGGGATTGAACTCAGACCAACTGGGGTGAGTGGCGGTCACGCTAACCACAGGCGCCGTCTATAATTTATGTAAATGAACAACTGTGAACGGAATCGTTTTTTATCTGCATATGCACATTCTCGTTCACTCATTCTCTGCTGTTATGAATCATTTGCTACAAATCATTGTTTGAGGTAAAACTGGGCTAATTTTTCCCCCAGGAAGTATATCCAAATCCAACAAATAACTGTGAAAGTTTCTTCCAATCTTTCACAGTACACAGTTACAGTGGTATAGTAAAATAAGTTAACAATTCTTTCTACCACTTTGTTGCTTATCCACTGCACAAACAATGTAGTATCGTAATCTGCATAGTCAACTGAATGAGCCACAGAAAATAGTAGTGCCGCTGTTCCACGAGAATAGCGAACGACTACCTTTTCAAAATGTTTCTCGTAACTAATCGGACAGGTACAAGGAGAAGAGATGCACAGTGAGCAAGGTAGTTCGACCAAGTTTAAGGAGACCTGATTTATACAAGTGTTCTGTGAGGCTGGCGACAAACAGCCATGGACCGAGTGAACTGGAGACGACTTTTTGATACAACAATCTTTTGCCACGGTCTTAGAATGATGGGTAAGTTGAACGAATGTCGATCTAAAGTTGAAGGAGCAGATGCCCTTATGCTTGTTATGGTTTTTTTTCGCTTCTTCAAAGTAAAACATTCAAAACATACGTATGTCTACAGCAAACTTTATTGGTTATATTCGCTTATATATTTTACCGCACCGCTGGTGTTCTAAATTTAAAGAAAAGTTTGACCCACGATAAGCTTGCCATAAGCAAACCGACGCAGAACGTGCATATTATGATGCTTACCTTACATTACAAAGAGAAAGTGTCAATCCATCAGAAGTCCCCTAGTCCGGTCGAGGATCGCTCGCCACGTCCTCCTGTTCCTCCCGCTTCTAGGAGTTCCTGATCCCAAGTGCCTGCTCCAGTTCAGCTCGCTTCTGGTTTACCTTGGTGAAAAAGTATCGCGATACCGCTTCCTGAGTCCACGGTTGATAGTAGAATTCAGCCCGTCGCTCCTCTTCCGGATTGCCAACGATGTCGGTCATCGTTTTAAGGTCACGCGTTTGCGACACAATCCACTTGTGGATGAACGTTTGCGGATCCTTAGCGAAGCTAAGGAAAAACTCCCGATTCGTCTTAAGCTGATTAATAGTCTCGACGGTATCGTGAATTTTGCCGTCCAATGTCTGAATTTCCTGCTGAGAAGCCGTGCTCAGCAGGAAATTATTCATCTGATTCTTCAGCGTGTCGTCCACTTCAACGTCGATGTCGTAACAAGCGGTCTGCTTGCTTTCCATACCGCTCTCCACGGTGATTACGTGGTTGATCACAATTGGATCCGGAGGATGTAGAAGCGGATTGAGACGCTGGGGGATTTCAGCAAACTTCATCCGCTGGCACCCGAAGATCTGTTCCAAATATTTGTCACAAGTAATGTACTCACGCTCGTGAGCATCCTGCAGTTTGTGAGTTTTAATGTACTGCCACAAGGCCGAAATAATGACCGGGCGTGTCTGCGTATGAACGCCAAGTAAGCGAGCTAGACGTGGATCCAGCTTGAACTGCAACGGTTGATAGTCCAGCAGCAGTAAAATGGTGCAACGAACGTTGCGATCGCCTGGGCGTTTAACCTGAAATCCATCCGTCTCTTGTGTGGAATGCGTACGATGCCACTCGACCAGATGGTTGTCCGGTCCGTACAGTTCCTTGTCCAGTTCAATAACCAGCGATTTAAAGAAACTGGAGAACTTTCGTTTAATCTTGTTCGGGTCGGATTTGTTGTCCTCCAGTAAACGACCTTCCACCCGCAGTTCCCACGAGGCAACCGAGCTTTCCGAACCCTGATCGCCACCTTCATTTTCCTTGCTCGGATAGAAAGTGTTTGAAATGAAAATGCGTAGCTTACGCTTCTGCTTCATCGGACGCTTCAGTGCTTCCTGAATGTCTAATCTTTTGCGCATGATTGTTGCGTCTAGTTTTCGCTCGAACGCTAGCAAGTCCATGTAGGCCTGAGATTCTGGCACCAGATCGCGTACCTTTTGCGGGAGGATTTTATCCGCCAGCTTCTTCTTTTTCTTTGTTGGGTATTCACTGGAATGTTAAAATGAGAAACAGTACAATCAAGGTTTAGCAAAACATCGAATTGCGACTTACTTCTTTTGCGGTGGCTGACTGCTAGCGCTACGATTATCCGCCGGGCGTTTACTACTACCGGATGATCCACTAGGCATCGGAGAACCTCTCATGCTGCTGCTCTGACCGAATCCGGGCTGCATTGGCCGCTGGTGCATCGGTGGTGGATTTTGCGGCGGTGGACCACCTGACATCTGCGGGGGAGGGGTGTATCCGCGAGGCTGAAATTGAAAATATGATGTCATTGCGAAGTAGTTGATTCGTTGTAACTGATAGAAAATTAACTTACCGGAAAATTGTTACCCGGTCCATAAGGACGCATCCCTGGGGGTGGTTGAGACGGCTGCCCTGCCGGAGACGGAGGGTAGCGCTGCGGTACAGGTGCACCAGGGGCGCTACCTGGGCCAGCGGGTGGAAAGCGCTGGGACATTCTACCGCTTATCTGAAAAGTGATGTTTTATCTGTATACTTGCACGGTAAGAAAGATAATAATAACGTACCTGATATTGGAAATTTTAACTATAAATTTTGCAAATTTACCAGCAGACGAAAAACCAAGCCGCAACGTAAAGCTTTTTTCTGAATTTTGACAGCTCTCGGCATTTTGTTTTCCCCGTATCCGCACACAGAGTTGCATTCAGGGAACCAAAGTGTAACGCTTTGGTAACGCTAGCTTGTACTAAAAGATTCAGACATCAATTTCAAAACAAATCTCCTGAGAGCGCGCGAAATTGTTTCAATTCAGTCTTCAGTGTTTATTCTTGTGTAGTAAAAATACGAATATATTCCTTGAAATGGCCAAAAGAACCCTTCCGCTGTGGATGCGAGATGCTGATCCATCTCCGCCACTTGCCGAAAAGAAGCAACGCATTATTTCAGACAGCAAACTGAACGAGACCTCCGCTAAAACAGTGGCAGATGTGAACGCACCAAAACTAACCGACGAATCGGACCAGGAAAACGTTCCCCGACGGAGATTGCGTAGCAATTTTAAAATTCCGGACGAGGGTGGACCTAAACGAGAGCCCGAGATAAAAATAAACATCGATGATGTTCCGTTCATCGAGTACAGTGGAAAAATCTGCTACTACACGGACTGGCGGGATATGGCTTGTGCCTGTGACCAGCTGATACAGTGGGTTGATAAGCAACCGTCGGAAATGGTCAAAGTACCGATCGCATTCGATCTCGAGTGGCCATTCAACTTTCAAACCGGACCGGGACGAACGGCTTTGATGCAACTGTGTGCGGAGATCGATTGCTGTTATTTGTTTCAGATTTCATGTGTGAAGAAGCTACCGGCAGCGATGCTGCAGCTTCTGCATCATCCGAGGGTTCAGCTTCATGGGGTTAATGTGAAGAATGATTTTCGCAAGCTGGCTCGAGATTTTCCGGAAGCCAATGCCGATACGATGATCGGTCAGTGTGTCGATTTGGGTCAGTGGTACAATCAGATTCACGGATCGGCCGGGCTGTGGAGCATGGAACGGCTGGTGCTGCAGGTATGTCGTCTCCGGATCGACAAAAATAAGAAGGTTCGGATGAGCAAATGGCACGTGCTGCCACTGACCGACGATCAGAAGATGTATGCCGCGGTGGATGCTTATGTAAGTGAATTTTGTTGTTAGTCCTTTACTAAATTTGTCTTAATATTTATATAAAAGGCGAAACTATACCGATGAAAAATTTGATCTGTTTCGTCAAACAGTAAAGTGAAGTCATTGTACAGTTTCTTAATTTGGAAAAATGGTCTCAGTTTTTCATATGCTTTGATAGCAGTTGTCCTTACGGGTACACTCATGTTGTCTTTTAATCTTAATTATTCTTTTCTGATTTTAAAATTTAAAACAACCAAATTAAATGCAACTAACAAACTGACAGTTATCCTACTAAATGACATAACTGAAAACATTTTCGTTCGGCTTATTATTAACCGGGACAGCACACCTCACATCATGATCTGGTACTTTTGCAATCCGCTAGCAGCTTGCAATCGCATGTTTTATTTGCAAACTATAGTAGATCTGATGAGGCATCCTATAAAGTCGTACTAGTCTCATAGGTTTGGATATGTTATTGTCCTAAAAGGGAATAAATTAAATATTTTTTCAATAGTTTCGATCTTAGGAATAAAAATGAATTGAGATATGACCTCAGAGCATAGTGTTGATTAAGTTTTCTTGAGCGAGGTGTCAGCTTAGATTATTGGCGACACGGAGTTGGCCAACTTAACCCTAACAAAAATTTCATTCCAAGCTTCGTTCAAGGCTTGTTTTAGTCAGCTTCTTGTAGAAAATTTGTCTTATTTTAATAGCATCTTCCAAAAAGGAGGTACATGTTTAGGCAATTTTTAAGTTGTTCGGGGATCTTCTACTAAAACTACAGTTTTGTATTCTGGTCTACGTTATAGGATCGTTATTCTGCTCGAAAAAATGATGTCCCTTTAAGCCCAAATTTTCGGCATTAGTATTCAAGTTTTCTTTCAGAACACGAAACCCAAGCGTGTTCACCTTTGCATTGTGATTATTAATTTATTAATTTGTATTTTCTTACACCCATAAACAAAAATCGCACGCTTGCCTCGTAAGTCTCAGTACGTTAAAGGGCTATTGAATTTTTTAGTAATAATAAAATAACACAGTACGGTGTAAAATCGGTGTAATACGGTGCGGTGTATGAAATTTGCGGTATGATCTGCCTGTATCGAAGTGCAGCGCAATCAAGAAAAATATCAGGGCATTTATGGTACCCATAAGTGCGGACAGCCTGCTCTGCTTATTATGGACGTAAAATTATCCGTCAACAAGATACTACCAAGGATGCAAAATGCCTACCTTTTCTGCGGCTGTAATTTTTCTGCCTACATTCTCATTTCTCTCTCGATGCTGCTGTCATTCGCTAGTGCAGGACGCCCAGCGCTGGACGGCTGCCTGTGTGCAAAGCAGTAACATGACAAAAAACTACTGTCCCCAGTACAGCAACCAGACGCGAGCGGTACAGCTTCTCTTTCCTTATTTTACATTTTTTAATATTTTCAATCTTTTTAATATTTTTATTCAAAAATTACGACAATGATTGCGGCTCATTTACGCCACGGCCGGCATCAACGCTTTCGTGTGCGGGCCTCTCCCTTTGACAATGCAGAGAAAAATGTACAAAGCGAGAGAACAAACTTTACTACGCCACACTCTCACCGAGCAGTCGGAGTACAGCAGCAATACAAAAATGTATTCTACTGCTGTACGGGAAAATGTACTCGGTTTGGCTACCGTTCTGGCAAGAGCTGTAGTGATGCGTCGCTGTAGCGGGCTACACGGCTTGTACAAATGTAAATATACCGAAAAAATGTAGTTTATCGGTACCGTTGGCATCTCTGGATACAACTACTGACACACAATATCGAACCGCAGCTAACCTAAAAAGCCACAGTTTTGAATTGTTCGGTAGCATCGAACAATTACTTAACGATGTTGAACAGTCAATGCTAGGCCATAAAAAAGAACGAAAGCATATGCAGCAAATTAAACGAACATTTTCATCCTTGTGACAATTTGCTCCAAATTCAATCGATACCAAAACTATATCGGACAATATGAACAAAATTGATGAACTGCTATCACGCCTCAAGAACGAACTGCAGCTTTCCACTAAATGTTTTGAGCCGTATCCTCTTGCTAATTCCACTTCAATCTAACATAACACTAGAAAATGGCATATTTCAATCAAATTCCCTGGCTGAAGAATTAGCGGAAAAATCACACGCAACTGTATTCCAACAGAAAAAAGGTCATGCGTTTCCAGGCTGGTGATTTTTGGGCGACAAAAGACAATAGAAGCAGGATTGGACAAAATAAGACGCCAAACAACGCATTCGACGACTTCAGGAAAAAGCTGCTGATAAGGCAAAACGCAGCCGAAAACGCCGTAAGCATTCAGGTCAAACTGAAAACGATCGCGATAACAATCATCATCATAATGACAGTGGTAAAACGTTAGACAAATTAGTACTTTCCACGGCGGAAAAACAATTTTCCGTTCCTCCCCCAACCAACTAACATCCGATTGCAGGGCTTGCAATACTAGCATTAAAACAAAATTTCACAAACTTTTAAAAAGCCGACACCATTAACCCATACCGTCCAGGAAATGTACAAGCTGAAGAAAATATTGAACCCAAAAAAATGAAAGCGATTCAATTATGCGCAAATCCAAAGCTTGGCTGGTCAGCTGACCCCATGCGCCTACTCGCCCAACGAAATTAACCTTTATAGAAATCAAAGAACATCTACTGGCAGCGAAAATAATATGAACACATTGCCAATCACATCTCAACAACCGCACACAGACAGCCAATTTGAACTGGACGCCATGCGCTCTTTCATTATACGCCTCACGTCACAGTCAACGAATGGCGACGGTCGCTTCTTGAAGGATTTCGCGAACTAAAAATAATGAACATTGTAACGCCTATACCTGGCATACATACCTACTGTATCCAATTTTGATGATAATCGACCCTATGCGTGGGTTAATATTCACCACCTTAAAATAAAAGGGTTACTCAATTCCCATCTATTTATTTGCGTAGAAGGAATGACACCAACCAGTATCAAAATGATGTTCGCATCCGAAGGAATACCGACCAAATCAGACCATCTCCTATGCATTTTTTTCGAAGTCTATCAGGAATATGGGCTGAAGCCAGACGAAAAAAACAGCAGATCTTTCCTCCTATGAAAAATGCTTATCAAGCGAACGAACTCGACGCCTTCAACAACTCCGCGAAGCTGCACATAAATTTGGAACATCGAATTTCCGGGGGGCCTATTCTCCCAGTCACGTCACTTGGTGACTAGAACGAAATTTCCTTCTAGTCACTAGGTGACGTGACTGTGAGAATAGGGTCCCGGAAGTAACGACGCCCTCTATAGAGGAAGAAAATGTATATATGTAAGCAATTTAAATATTCCAAAAACTTCGCATCCACAAAAGAATTCGACTGAAATTTTAGTCTATTGCCAAAACTTCAATCGAATGAAAAGCCCAGCCAAAATAAAAGAAATCCAACAAAAAATAATTTCAACTTTTAATCAAATTCTAGGAACAGAAAGTAGCTTAGATAAAAAGCGACGAAATTTTTGGAAATCAGTTATATTTATTCACACGACCTTAATTTGTCTGTCGGAAAAAGCCTGGAGGTGCAGTCCTCAGCCATAAACGCAGACTTTCCTTCAGAAACCGCGAAACAAATAATTTGAGCATATATGGGCAGAAGCAGTAATATCAGGGGAAGTGCACATATTCTCCTCTGTGTATTTTTCTTCTGAAAATGCACACACGACTTAATAAAAGTAACACCAGTTTCATCGTAGACATTGAAAACGAATCTGTCTTACTCTCAGTCGTAGGCTAAAATGAAACACTTCAATACTTATATGACAAATTATCAGAATTTGGCTGCACCAAATGAACCATGTAAATATGGATAAAATTCGTATTTAGACCTGCTAATCACGAACTGCATCAAATATTTCTGTGTTAATACATCTTTCATTCCATTATGCAGTATTTCACACATTATCAAATTCAATTTTCACTCATCAAAACTCTTCCCCGAACGACTTGGGGTATGAGGAAGTGTCGGAATACCATAGACCCGATTTTGAAGAAGTCATACGTATGTTGAATAAATTGCCAAACTGTATTGAGTGTAGAAGGAAATGTCAAAAAAATCAACTGAATTTTATCATATGAAATCAGTGAAAATGGAAAATCCAAGCATTTTTGAAAGTAGGCTACATTTAATGTATTTCTGCAAATTTGTGGAAACTAAATGTAAGTAAATATTCTTATATTTCTCATTGCTCAATGTTCTACAGTGCTTCATAGGAAATATATTGGATTCGATTGATTTTTTTTATTTCGATTATAGAGGTTTTAACCTTATGGTCATTCACCTCTACGGGTTAAAAAAATCTAACCCTGTGTGCGGGGTTGGGATTCGAACCCCACCTGCCCCTCGCGATTTATTTTCCATTATTTAAAGTTTGTTGGAAATATGATGAGACATTCTAGGATACATTAGAAAATCAAATTAAAGATAAATGCTTCTTTTTCATGTTTATATTTTCTTTAATCCCAAGACTAGTCCAATATAATAACCTATGGGTTCATTAACATCTCATATATTGAATTTATATTCAATTATTCTGATTTAGATTAACGCAAGCGCACTAAAGATATAAGAATTGAAAAATTCCATTAGCATGACTTCTGAAAATCCGAAGTGATTCGATGGCCATTTTCGACTCCGCGTCATAAGTCAAACTTATGATATTCATATGGGATACTTGTGGCGCAGTCATAAGCGATTCTCATGAATTGCAATACGTATTTTACCTCAGTGTACTGGATGTATGCCAGCGAGCGTTACATTTAGTACTAAATTTCTATGTCAATTTGGAAACCCCACAGCGACACTCAGCAGTCACTCACATTGCTTTTTCCCTTATCGACCATGCTTCGCAACAAGGCGGCGTATTATCAACACTCTTATCAATTTCATTTCGCAGATTGGCCA
Organism: Topomyia yanbarensis; assembly: GCF_030247195.1. Classification (NCBI taxonomy): domain Eukaryota; kingdom Metazoa; phylum Arthropoda; class Insecta; order Diptera; family Culicidae; genus Topomyia; species Topomyia yanbarensis. The sequence continues at coordinate 210,015,624 of NC_080670.1, read as the reverse complement.
GCAAATCTACCTCAAACTGCAGGAAAAGGAACTAAAATTGGAACAGGAGCGCCAGGAACTGGAACGTGCTATAGAATCTCCCTCACCCGAGCAGTAACGTTAATTTTATTGAATTTACGCTTTATTTCAAGTTAAGTAAGATGCCTTCTGCACTTGGTTGTTAGTTACTAGAATACTTACTTCATAAGAAACATGCCCCGGCTGGTGCACATACTGCGGGCCGGTAAACTTGACTATCACAAATCACTACGTCTGCAAAAAGTTATCTCATCGACGGTACTAAAAGACTCAACCGGCCCATTTCGAAACGTACTGATTCTCACGGAGCATGATCCAGTTTACACCGTCGGCATTCGAACCAAAGATTACGGACCGGCGGAAGAGCAGCGTCTAAAAACCCTCGGAGCGCAGTTTGTCCGTACCAATCGTGGAGGGCTGATTACGTTCCATGGTCCAGGTCAGCTAGTGGCTTATCCGATTCTTAATTTAAAAAACTTTCAACCCAGCGTCCGCTGGTACGTTTGTCACATCGAAAAGACGATCATTGAACTCTGTCGGCGGTACGGAATCCGGGCGGCAACAACGGAGGACACCGGTGTGTGGGTACAGGATCGAAAAATATGCGCCATAGGAATTCATGCGAGCAGGTATGTGACGACGCATGGGTTGGCTTTGAATTGTAACAACGATCTGCGCTGGTTCGAGCATATTGTCCCGTGTGGGATTCCAGGGAAGGGAGTTACATCGTTGAGCGTTGAAGCGGGTCGTGAATTGGGTGTGGATAGTGTTACGTCGGAGTTTCTGAAGAGCTTACGCGTTACGCTTGAGTGTGATTTGGAAGAGATGCAGGAATCTCAGCGAGATAGCTTTCTGCGAGATATTGGTTAGGGTGTTCTTTTTAACGATTAAAAGGGTTCTGTTTCACAGCCCAATAAGCCAATAACAAGCTGTATGTTGCGAATAAAATATGCTAGGCGCTTTTAAAATAAGTGTTTATATAGAACAAAGAAATCCGTTTTTAGCAGTTCCTCAGAGAAACTTTCTCCTTTCTGTAGTTCAAAAATATCAGCTATGATTAGGGATCAAATAATATAAACATACCGTTCACAATGCCTTCCAAACCTCTTCCACCGAATGAAAGAAATGTTCGTCACAAAACAACCGCAAAATCTTGAACACATTCTGTCCGATGTGCGTCACCATAGCGGTATTCTCAATCAAATTGATTGCTGCTCGTGTTTTAACGTGCACGTCGGCATACCTTTTGTTACCCAGCGTCAGCTTCAGGTCACCCATGGCCTGTACGTATTCCCGGCACCGGTTGCTGACACCAATCGAGGGAGGGCCTTCTTTGGCCTCGACCACTTCCGATGCGTCTTCTCCGAATAGCAGAAACACAATGCAGGAAAGACACTTGGCCAGTACCTTCCGTCGAATACTAACACCGTCCTTGCGGATACCAATGGCACCTAGTAGTCCTTCTCCCCAACCGTCCGAATCCTTGGAGCAAGTTTGCAGATGGCGTGCAAGGGTCAGTAGATGCTTATGACTGTCGGTGTCGTTTTTCCAGATCTCTACGCCAACCACAACCATCATGCTCCAAACCAGGATCAGCTTGGTTTCGTCCGTTTCACTGAAAGTGTGCGAAATTAAACGGGATATCTATTAAAATTCAACGAGAATACTAACCTCACTTTTAAGTCCTCTATCAATCGAAATAATCTTTCAAGAACCAAAACCTTTTCGCCGCAGCTCGGTGCCTCTTGCAGTTGCTGCAACGTCAACAGATGCAGTCCTAGTAAATACCGATTTTTCACCAGGGTATTCTGATCGAAACCTCTTATGGTTCTGGGTCCAATTTTGTGCACTAATTTTGACCAGGATGCGTCCAAAATCGGAGCACCTTCGTTCGTTGTTTGTCCCCGCCAGGACATTCTGAAGTGATGGTAGATCATTTCCTCCAACAAGTAGTACAGATTAACAGTGAAACTTTTACACAAGCCGATGGCTTCTAGAATCGAGGGAATGATGTAGCTGTCACTGGTTCGGCAGTTCTCCGTCCACAAGATAATGGCCTCAATGAAAAATCTAGTTTAAAAAAAATCAAAATTACGATCATTAACCCCTCCAAAGGACGTGTTACTTACTTCCTACTGTACTCCCCTTGGGACTGTAACGATACAACCACTTCGGCCATAAGATTCTTCGCATCAAACTCGCGATCCTTAACAGACCTAATCTGTAACAGTACCGTCTCGATCGTGTTCAACAGTCCCAACACAGCATTCTGAAACGCCTGTAGACCCTGTTTCGTTCCCAGCAATTTCTGATACTTGGATCCACACGCATTCAACAGTCGAACCGTGGTTCTCACGTACAGAATTCGTTTCGTTTGTATTTGTGACTGTAACGTGGACGACTCCAGCGGATTGCTTGGATTGAATTTCATAGCCGAGACGACCTGAAGCAAATCCAGGACGGCACTGTCGACAGCTTCGTTTTCCGATGGCATTTTTAGAACTACGGAGGGTTCCGCCGACAGGACGAACCAATCGAGAACCGCTTCGATACCTTGGTATTCCAGCAGATACCACGGATAGTCACAGGCTTCCTGCAGCAGTGTGACAATCTTGAGTCCATCCCGAGCGTTCGGTTCGTAGGATATTTTGACGAAGATCATCAACAGTGATGATAGCATCTGATAGCGGAGTTGATAGTCCCAGGATTGTATGTTCTGTTGCAGCCAGGGTGTCCACGCGATCCGGATGAAGATGTGACCCACGAAGAGATGACTCTCCGGGATGAACTGCTGGAGGATGCGGCTGAAGCCGGTTATGTGAACCGGGGCGGGTCGAAACCGATCCCAGGCTAGGTTCATCAGATGGGTATGAATTGGAACGACCACGAACCGGGGACAGACCGGATGGGCAAAGTTCAGTTCGTACCAGTAGAAGAGGTGTCCTAGGACGGCACTGCTGGACGGGAATGTGTCCATCAGGTACTGTAGGCAATGCTGGAACATTATGATCATCCGGAAGGCGGTGTCGGTGTGAAGTTCGCTCCACGGGGGTAGAATTGAGCTGCCGCTAACGACCTGCTGTATCCAGTTTGCTATCTGTTTCATGTTTTGCGGGAAGTACGGGATAAGCCACGGGGAGAACATGTCGCATAGCGAGGGCCATAACCAGTTGATGACTGCGGAGGAAAATTGTTGAGGTTAGATGGGGGTCAATTCCCTAAGAATACATGAGGTTTTATGATACTCCTAAACTGTCCATAATCTCAAGTCAGTCCCATGTTCTATGGGTTTTCCTTTATACATGGGACTGACTTGCGATTATAGGCAGTAAAGTTGCTCTTTATAATTGAAAGGCATTTGTAGTGTATTATATTCTTCTTCTAGTTCTAGTTATTTTCAACGCCAGCGAGGTGACTCCCACTTTCTGGACTAGATATCGACCCATCAACTCATGGACCGGGGACCAATGGCTTTACTTCTCTTCCGAAAGAAGGCGTGACCTCAGATTTTTTTCGTCTGAAAAAAATTTCAACTATCTTGGCTGGGATTGAACCAAGACCAACTGGGATGGGTGGCGGTCACGCTTACCACCGGCGCCGTCAGTATGTTATATAGATTTGTAAATATTGTCCCAGAAAGTATGGACGCCGTCAAAGCCCTGTAGTTATACTTTATATAACAGACTTGCGGAGATAAAAACAGTAAAACTAGCAACCATGCATCTAAACTGGCATCACGGAAGCTCCCATAAGCTTTGCTTGGGCTTCCTGTTGTACTACCCCTCTCAAAACCCTGATGCTCGTTTGGCTGCAATTTTTGACAGTCCGTTTGGCTGCAATTTTTGACACTTCGCTAGTCTGCGTATAAAGTGTCTGTACCAGCATCCTGGCAACCCTATACCATCATATGGAGTTTGACAGCCACCTACATATATGGGGCGTTATAGCTATAAAGCCCCAAACAAAGAATTATGTTCGGCACTATTCTCGATATTCAAGCATTCCACACGACGTTTTGCATCTTGTGGGATGATTTAATATCATATCATTCAGAAAATCGACATTTTGTAACTAAATACAGCTTCAAATCATTCGGTTCAAAATCAATGTTTTGCCTTTCATGGCAGTGATGCTGGCTGTACAGAGACGTCGTCCTTGACAGGGGGCTGGTCTGTACCCGTAACCATTTCTCAATAATTGATCAATTATTTTTTTTAGGCTGCGTCCTATTGTTTAGTACTTATGAAAAGTCACTGAGAAAAGCTGAAGAAGTGAGAAAGCCATGCGAATACAGATCAGGAAGCTCGGTGAAGATAAACTGAACACCGATCGAAAAAAAAGTGCTAACTCTCGTTGAAAAACATGATAAACTTCCGACCATTGACTGACATTCCGATAGATGGTGACTTCTCTCCAGTACTAACTCCTAACCATTTCCTTTTCCAGCATTCCAGGCGACTGAATCCTTTCATTTCCTTCGACGACAATTCTGGCACCCTAAAGAATATCTGCAAACTTTCTCAAATTCTGGCCAATAGCTTCTAGAAACAATAGCTCAGAGATTATCTCCCGACGATCACCAGGAGATCCAAGTGGTTTACGGCAACGAAGCCTATTGAAGTCAACGACGTTGTCATCGTGGCTGACGCTAAACTTCCACGAAATTGTTGACCAAAGGACAGTGTCATAGTAACGAAGCCTACAATTGATGGACAAGTACGATTAGCACCGATACAAACTCCTAGCGGTGGGATATACGAGAGACCAACCGTAAACTTGGCGGAGCTCGACGTTGGTGTAGGAAGGAATACGTTTCGGACGGAGCACCCCGGAGAGGGGAGAATATTAACAGCGCCGTTCCAAGCCGGCGGGCTCCTCTTTTCTTAAGTCAAAAAAGATCGATGATCAACAAACTCGATTAACCATCCAGAACAACGATGTGTTGTTTGTAAAAACCCGAAAGTTGCCTCAACAAATCTAAAAGATTGCTCAAGAACCGGATCAAGAAAACCAACTGTGACGAAGCGGACATGATCAGAATGGTTAATTGTTGCTATTGCGAGTCGTGGTGGCCACTATAGTTGCGTGGGTATTAACAGCAATATCGCAGAGCCAGACCGGACTTTTTCATGCTCTAATTTCCAGCGGTTATCATCGACGATACCGGTGGAAAGGCCCAACAGTGTTACAAGTTCCATATCGAATTCTATTGAGTACAGGCTTGTTCAACTGCGGATGGAAGCACAGGATAAGGTAGAGCTCAAACGTTTGGACTAGAAACAGGAGAAGTGAGTCGAAACGTAGGCTCTGGAACAAAAAACATCAACATGAAAGGGGAAAGACCAAAGTGCGACTTCGCAACAAAGTTCGCACAGTAAAGTGAAGCAGTAACGAAGTCAGCAGTTCAAGGATATGAGCTCGACTATGATGAGACCCACGGAAACTGGAGCTGCTCAGGAGACGGGAAATCCAACGACATCTTGGACAGGCGATGCTAGAAGTACTCGTGCTAACCAAACCGTTTTGGAACGGACGTTAGAAGGCATTTCGCTGAACGAGTACAGTCATCATTAGGTAGGCTCATTGGTCGAACTCCTGAGACTGTTGTGCATACATATGACATAAGTAAACTCGATCCTCCCCAGCCAATGTTTAGACCCCGTCTTTCCGAATATAGATAGTATGCCTGTCACACTGACTGGGGATAAACCAAAACCTTTCCATTACACCTCACCAAATACTCAAGGCGGTCTGTATGGATGTCTTCTGCCAATCAATCCGGTCATTGTTGGTACGGGAGGGAATGCAAACATTGACGTAGTATCAGGATCGAGCCCCGGGAAAGTATCGCAGCCACATGACTGCGAACGAGTCGGCAGATCTGATGCAATCCGGAGGTCATCTACTACAGATCGTTTCCACTACCAACAGCTCGTTTCTCATCAGGTTTCGGAGCGCCCCCAATGCCAAGGATACCGGCGTGGAATCAGGGCGGACACTGGCTCAGACCGAAAACCACAAAATTACCGACGAGAAAGGCTGAACGAAAGAAAGAATAAAGAAGGAAACCAATTCGTGTCCTAATTTGGGGAGAGGCCGGAGATGTTAGAAAAAAGAGGCAAGTGACTCGTTCGGGCTCGGCGAATCCGAATGTTAAGCGGGTTTGGCGAGAAGATTCCGTAAGAACTGGTGAAGGTCGACGACACTTGGTCTTTTTTTACAATGGAGAAGACCTTTACGTCCTAGCCCAGTACACGTGCTATTGGTAGGGTCCAAGCTACCGCACGGGGTGCACTGGGGGCGTGTCGGGCTCGAATGGTGACACTGCCATTAATACCGACTAAACTCCATTGGGCTCCGCCATCGTTCCTCCCAGGAACTACCTCTCGGTATTACTTCTGGGGGGATGGCTGTACTAAATGTACTCATTCACTCTCACTCACGCGTTCATACGTCCTGTATAAGGCTTACTTGGGTGCTCTCTCTATCGCAGCTTGATTCACTCTCAAACACTCCACACGAGGCTGACTTTTGTGCTCACCCTTAACATACCTTATGAGACTGACTTGGATGCTCACCCTTTCGCTCCTCTGCTACGCCACGAGGCATCGATAACTACGTCCCAACATACTACGCTACGACCCTCCCATCTTGGCATGAGGCAGTCCACATATACGCCTATACACTCGCTCTTCTGCCTTGCTTCGGGGTGGCTGGGTTTACCCCTTACGCGGTTGCCAGTCGCTGCGCCAAACCTGCCTCAGCATGAACAGACCATTCACTCACTTTTCTGCGCTCGACCCTTTTCGCTCCAACTAACCAATCACTAGTTAGCCGTGCCCGTACAGGCAATCTGGGTGGTTGCAGTCGAGACTGCGTTCCACTTTTCCACCGATTGACACATCCGCTGAATAAGGGTATCAGGGGTTGTGTCCCAGCCGCAGACGTCAAGCATTGCTCTTCTTTCGATGTCGAAACGAGGACATACGAACAGTATGTGTTCGGCAGGTACTGTCGGAAACAGCCATGGCCTGACAGGAACTGTGTCAGGTGGAAGTGAACTTCCCCATGGGGTCTGCCCACCCAGCTCGATATGTTAGGTATCAGCCGGTGGGTCCACCTACCTTTCGAGGAGTTATCCCACTCACGCTGCCATGTGGCGACCGAGGTCACCTTGGTGCGCTCGCGGGCTCCTCTATTTCCACGTAGCTCGAAGCACTCCTCATCTTCCCGGATGACCAGCCCGACTGGCATCATGCTCGCTATCACGCAGGATGCATCGTGTGATACCGTGCGGTAGGCAGATATCACTCTGAGGCACATCACGCAGTAGGTGCCATCCAGTTTCTGTAGGTAACTGGTTACCCTCAGTGCTCTTGACCATGACGGGCCGCCGTACCTGAGGATAGATACGGCAACGCCTACGTCTACTGGCGCACACCTTTGAGTTTATCCTCGATAGTGCCGCAAACAGCAGTCGACGCTCTCTTGCATGTATAGTCGACGTGGCTGCCGAAGGTCAGCTTGTCGTCTATAATGACTCCGAGAGACTTCAGACTCCACTGTGAGGTGATCACGACTTCTCCCACATGGATAACTGCATGTTGTGCCGACTTGCGGTTGTTGACGATAACTACCTCCGTCTTATGATGAGCGAGCTCCAGGCCTCTCGCGCTCATCCATTCCTTCACCGTGTTGATCGTGTGTTCTGCAGTTAGTTCTACCTCAGGGATTGACTCCCCATAGACCTCCAAGTTTACATCGTCGGCAAAACCGACGATCTTGACCCCAGGAGGGAACTTTAGTCTCAGAACCCCTTTATACATGAGGTTCCATAGCACCGGGCCTAGGATCGAGCCATGCGGGACTCCGGCGGTAATCGGAACCCTTTTCTGACCGGCATCCGTCTCGTATAGCAGTACGCGGTTCTGGAAGTAGATTTCCAGGATCCGGTTTAGACCCACCGGTAGGCTAAGCCGGTGTAACTAGAGCGCGATGGCATTCCAGCAGTGTCACTAACGCACAGTATCGAAATCCTTGTCTTTTTCGTTGGATCGCTATCTCGGCAGTCTTTATCGCTGAGTTGATAGCGTCCACCGTGGACTTACCCTTCCGAGAGCCAAACTGGTTGCTTGACATGCCGTCCGTACCTTCTGCGTACGGGGTTAGCCTGTTGAGGGTGATCCTCTCAAGCAATTTGCCAGTCGTGTCGATCAGACAGATTGGTCTGTACGCCGATGGGTCGGCTGGCTGCTTCCCGGGCTTCGGCAACAACACCAATTTCTGCCTTTTCCATCTATCGGGGAAGCGGCACTCGTCAAGGCATATCTGCATAGGTAGCCTGAACATGTTCGGGTTCGCTATGATCGCTGCCTTGAGAGCGCTGTTTGGAACTCCATCCGGCCCTGGAGCTTTGTTTATTGCTAGGGAATTAGCCACTGCGAGTAGTTCTTCATTCGTCACCGGAGCCTGGTGGGCCGTGCCCGCACTGTCTCGTAGTGCAGGTGGCCAGGGGCTGGTGGCTCGAGACGGGAAGAGTGCTTCGATAATCGTCGCCAACCGGTCCGGAGACCGTTCTGGGGGTGAAGAGCCCCCTTTGGTCTTGGCCATCACGATTCTGTAGGCGTCACCCCACGGATTCGCGTTGGCACTCTCGCACAGGTTGTCGAAACACGCTTTCTTGCTGCTTTTAATGGCCTTGTTAAGGGCCAGTTTCGCAGCTCGAAACACTTCACGTCGGTTCTCTCTTGCATCCTCGGTGCGGGCTATGTGCATCCTACGTTTAGCTCTGAGGTAGGCTGATCGTAGAGCTGCAACCTCCACCAGTATACCGGGCATTTGCCGTTTCTTGGCAGGGTTTTCCTCGGCATAGTGGCGTCGCACGCGCGTGATAGAACGGCTACCAGCGCATCCCCGCTTAGACTGTCGGTGTTGGCCTCTTGTCCCAGGGCCGCGGTGAAAGCTTCGCTGTCGAAGTGATTGGACTTCCACCCGCGTACCTGACAGGGATCTCCCGCCCTCGGATGCTGCACACCATAGTTGACCCTAAAGCGGATTGCTAAAGGATTGCTATGGGTGTAGCCCTCGTCTACCCTTCATTCCATGCCTGGAACCAGACTGGGGCTGGCAAATGTTACGTCAATCCATGCTCCACCCCGTTTCTACGAACTGTGCTAGCGGAGCCATTATTGGCTAACACAGCGTCGAGTTTCGCGAGCGCCTCCAGTAGCGCTTGGCCCCTGCTATTTGTACAGCGGCTGCCCCACTCTACTACCCAAGCTTTAAAGTCTCCCGCTATAACTACCAGTTTCCGGCCCACTAGGTCTGACGAGAGCCTGTCCATCATCTGGTTGAACTGGGCCACCTTGGTGGAGCGTAGCAGCTACAATAGAACACGCCATTGATCTTGGCTATCGCAACACCCTCGGCGGAGGAGTGTATTATTTCTTGAACCGGGAACTGTCCCGTTGTACAGATTGCTACCATCCCTGACCTGTCCGACACCCAATTGCCGTTGCCGGCAGGGATGTTGTACGGGTCGGATAGGAGGGCGTCATCTGTCCTCGACTTCGAGACCGACTGCCACAACAGCTGTTGGGCTGCTACACAATGGTTAAGATTTAAGACACTTGGTCTGAGCGTTCGGAAGTGGCGAACGTCGTAAAAGTTAAATTCCGGAGATGAAAATGTTATGAAGCATACTGCCCTTCGACTGCTTCCAGTCATCTTTCTCAGTTTTATAGGTGCTTCGGGTATGAGCATTACTTCCGATAATATTTCGGTTTCTAATATGAGAATAACATGCAAATAGTCGCATCTTCCATATATGCAAGTGTCATGAAGATCAGTCGCTGCGCTATCTCGTTAAACAATCCTTCCTGGTGGAAAGTACAGGTATCCAGACTGTAGGATGGCCCAAGTCTCCGGAAGTATAACGTGCGAACAATATTGTACAGAAGACTGCTTTGGCGATTTCTTCGAGTTTCCGTCAGTTCGTCGGTTGCAGTGCGTTGAGCGGTGAATCCTGAAAGACCCAGTGATTGGTGGGAGTGTTGTGAGGTAGCTCCGAATACCAGGGGAAGGGATACATCCATAAGGCGACCCCGAAGGAATTGAAGAAGGGGCGGATCCCCGACGAACTTGATACCTGTCCATTAGGTGTCGTTCTAAATCCAAAGAAACTTTCAAGGATTCATAATTTTTACTGATGCAGCAACCAAAGGTGGTGGTATTTCGTTGAACACGATGCTGTTGAAAGGACCGGATCTCCTGAACTCTTCTGGAAGTGCTCACAGGATTTCTGAAAAGACGGGTGGTTCTCTGTATAGATTTCCAGGAAATGTTCTACCAAGTTGCGATTCAGCGGGAAGGCATTATGGAACTCAGTGTATCCACTGGATGTTGCTACATTTTTGGACATTCACCATGCTCGCCACAACATGTGAAGAACCGGAACTCTAAAGAACATGCTCAAGTTTTCTGCAGCTGCTGATGTTATAATCCGGGAACATTATGTCCACGATTATCCGGACAGCGTGGAGCAAGTGACAAAATTTGCGTTGAAAGTTAGGTGCGTGTACTTTCTTGGGGGTTTTAATTACCGAACTTGTCGAATTTCGTAACAGGTAACGCACGAGCCGATAAATGTATTCAGCTGGACAAAAACTTTTCCATAGAACGGGTGCTTGGTATGTACTGGACGCCTGAAGAAGACGTCTGCCCGACCCTGGCGATTGAGACGGCTCATCCTGCGAATAAACAGGCGTTGCAGATCGTGATGAGTCCGTTTGACCCGGTTGGACTACTGTGCTTCTTCCTCGTGTGCACGATAAGAATCTGATTCAGGAGGTTTTGAGAGCCAACTCCGAATGGACCCGCAAACACCGTTGAAACTAAACAAAAAATGAACACGGTGAATCACTTTGTTCCAACATCTGGTTTGGATACGCGATCTTCGCTGCTATTTGTCGACACTAGCGAGAAAGTGTACGCTTGCGTAGCATATCTTCCCGGCACCGTTCCCGGGCGACGTGATCAAAGTTACATTGGGTGGTGGCTCCTTCGAAGACACTATTTCGTAGCTGAAACTGAATGAACTGATAATAGCAATTCAACAAGACGATCATGTGGACCGACTAGAAGACTGCGTTAGCTTGGATGAATTTGGACCGAAGATCGAAGATATCGACAGTTCGTCGCGTCTCGAACTGGCGAAATACTGTCGAAGTCGGATACGGTAAAGTGGCGGTACGTACCGAGTAAGATGAATCCTGGAGATAGTCCATGGTTCAGTAAGCTGTTCCTTAGCGTGTCGGAAATAGAGTGAGTCTCGGGAATAAACTGCCGGTGAGACGACAGACGAGGAATAACAGCCATGTTTGGTACACAAGTCTTTGAAGTTTGCCATCAACTGGGAACGTTACTTCAACTGGACGCGATAACTACGAGTGCTGGTAGACGTTCTTCGATATCGGGAGATTCTACAGCAGATCATTCATATATCGAATGGTCCAAATCCAAAGTGAAACGTCTTCCGATGAAGTTGCTACCCTGACAGCAAAGAAAGATCACCAAAAGATGAAGCGACATGTGAAACTGGAGAGAACAGAGTTATTACTGCTATCCGATAAGATTCCAGGATCCCTGAAACCGTTCACATCATGCGATACCCGATTTCCGCTAGTTCTAGCAAAGGAGCATGTAGCTCCCGTATACTGCTGGAGTGGTATCACAGCAAGTTTCTGAACGCTAATGGGGAGACTATCATCAACGAGGTGATGCCGGACTACTACGCATCTACGTTGCACACGCATCTACGATGGTACGCAAGATAGGGAAGGAGTGTTTTCTGTGCAAGGCAAAAAAGACAGTTTCGGCGATTCCGGTGACCTGAATGAAGGCCTACGAGCGTCAATTCTCCTTCGTGGGAATTGACCCCTCTTAGACTTCCGTTGACTTTCATTACCCTTTAGACGAAGCAGTAAAATGTGCTGACGCCAAAGCATTTTATTCTGTCAAGTTCCTGCAGAGCGGTGCAGCTACCAAATTGGCAGATGGCGTGCCAGCTTTGCCAAGCCATGTTAAACCAATCCTAGGTGACATGGATGCGAGACTATTTACCAACAGTTGCTCGCAGAACCAAATGGGTTCAGTTGTTCAAGTCAGGAAAGGACGAGTTGGGAGAACACGTGATGCGAAGAAACAGGCTACCGACGGAATCAAACGGCGACCGGTGACCTAGTTATTACAGTAAAATGTATAATTTAAATGTTCAATGGGAGCGTGCACTGCAAGAGGTGCGTATTTGACGGCCCGCTTTAATGCACCAGTTTGCTTAAAAAAATCCCAGAACAGAAAATAAAAATAGGTAGTCGGAGGAAGGACGGTAGTCTGTTTGTGTCGCTCTTCGTCGTTTTTTGGCACACCGTGAGGGAAGCGGGCAACGTTTTGCTGATTGCGTGACTGTGAAATTCCTCGCCTCGTGGTTGTCGGCGACAAGAACTCGGGTTCTCCGAACGGGACTGTCACAATCAAGGAGAAGAAACACCCTCCGCCTTAGACAACGCTCGGGACATTTTATCGCTTTGGTGCGCCAGCGAGGAGGTCGTGTTCAGAGTACGCGACCGGGACGAGGAGCTACGTTCTGGAGGAGAGACGGATCCGTGCAAAGAGTGAAGAGGTAGGATTCAAATAAGTGGCGCGACCGGGAAAAACCACCAGCTGAGTGTTTCGGGGTCGTGTTCACAGGAGAACAAGCGGATTCACCTGGTCGAAAAGAAAGTGCACCAATGCTGCTGACCCAGCCGACGAGGTGCGCTAACGTCGGGAAAGAAGATTGGTACGGAAAGTAGTGACGTCTGAACCTCCGTGACGACACGGAGATATTAGACTCATGAGGCACCGGTTGAATGATGACTGTCTGATCCAGCAGCGATGTAGGTGAGTAAACTGCTTTTCTTCTCCCATACATTAAAATTTACATTTAAATTTAAAATTTCACACAAATCAAGCTTATATTTAATATAAGCTTGATTTGTGTGATCTCTTTCTTAAGATTTTGGTGAGCTAGACCAATTCTGTTATAGTTGGCGAGACTAGGTATACATGGAGCTAAAGCTAGAATCACCTGACCAGCCGTACTGATCGGGGAATGCTACGGAGGATCGAGTCCCCCCGGACTGACGTGCAGTATTGATAACGAGCTCTTGGAAATAGTTTCACGCTCACGCGGAGAACGAAAAAGAGGAAAAACGTCAAACGGAATTTGAAATATACTTTGCGACATTTATGTCGAATCATTGTTGAGAATATATTGATTTAATAATCGACAGAATCCACCTTAGCCAACGAAACCCAGTGCATTTTGTCAGATAGCTGACAGAAAGATATTTTGTTAGGGTGCTTCCATACTTTACTGGGACAGTCCTTAGTTGTTATTTGGGTAGAGGAGTTCAAAATTCAAAGTGGGAACCTCATATACTGCCCATATACGCATAAGAGTCCCATATGGAATTTTGTCGAAAATTGGATATCTGTTGGATTGTATTCTGTATCACCAATGAATCATAATACACAAATAAGATTACCAGGTTTGTTCAGAAAATATCGAAAAAATACCACAACATGGTTGTTCCATCCATAAGGCTCAATGAAAAATGTAAATCTTGAACAGCGTTTTTCTCGGCTTGCTGTTTTTCAATATGGGACTCTTATGCATATATGGGCAGTATAGCAGATATACAGATTTATACACCCGATTCAAGTATCTGTTCAATCAACTATTGATGGTACAACCCCGCAATACTTACGATCATCGGCCAACACTCCCGGATAGGTGTGAACAGCGGCCACCACCGCCGCATGTCCCATCGTACCCAACAGCAACGACAACACCCCGCAGTAATCACTATGCTTCGGGTACAACCCGTGCAAGCCGTGGCTCAGTCGTTCCTTCTGAAAGTGCTGGGTCAGCAAAACGGTCGTATCAATGATATCCTTGTACGAGAGAATACTTTGCTTAGTAGCAAATTCGCGAAATTCTTCCAACAAAACATCCAAATCGAGCCCGAAGGCCAGCGGCTTACAACCGACCATGCGTCGCATCGAATTGATCAGTTCCAGCAGAACCTTCGGCATTATCTTTTTCTTCGAAGAAGCAACCAAACTTATCTGTAAGATGTCGCCGTAATGCTCCGGAAAGTCATACTCGAACAGATGTATCAGGTGGCGCTGAAGGAGCTGAGGGAACATAGGTTAAACATAGAATATCAACAACGAACAACTTACATCTTGAATAAGCACGGCATCCGGCTGGTTCCATCCCTCTAGCCCTCGGAGAATCGATTCCGCTAGCTGATTAACATCAACCAGCTTCGGCCGGTACCGGTTCATCCAAGCGATGATATCGAACTTCGAAAGCAGCACAAACAGAACCTGGGTATCGCACTTCTTGATGTGCGAATCAATGATGAAACCGTACATTCGCAGGAAAAACTGTGGCGGACAGCTGGCCGGTACCAGCAGTTCAGTGATCAGACTCACCAATTCCGGTCGCTTCAATGCAATATTAAGTAGCTTAATTCCTTCCTCGTTTTGATTTTCCTTCATAAAGAACTACAAAGAAACAACGGTTAATGCTAGTTTCGACAGATAGATACCTAATTGAAAAACACTCACCCCAAGCTGCGAAATTTCCAGCGAACAGGCCGCCTTCGTCACAGGACACAGCTGGTTGTAATCGTTCATTTTATCCACGAATTCGTAAAACATTGTTGTCGCCACCTTGCTGATTTTGTCGCATATCTTAAAATCCCCACTGCCCTTCAATTCCAGATAAACTTCCACTAGTTGCCTGAGAAAGGCATCGAGCCTCACGGTAGCTCTCACAACGCCATCGGGAATTTTACACTCTCGCTTGATCGTGGCTTCGTGAACGGAACGATTTTCCACGATGGTTGCACTCACACTTTCGACCAGCTTCGCTTCCCTACACTCGATCGTGACTTTCTTAACCCCCCTGCAAAGCATCGAACAGCTGGCTTCCTTCCACACTCGTTTCTCCTCGTTGATGTAGAGCTTCTTTATCAACTCGAGATACTGTGAATCCAGCTGTAGGTGCTCGTTGTATAGAACGTGAAATTCTTTCTTCGCGTAGGAATTCAGGGTGGAAAATTCGGATTTTACGATAGAGATTAGGGCACTGGCAGAAAGGGAGACAATATCGACGGGGTTCACAGCGGAGACTGGTTTGAACACTGGTGGCGGAGGTGCGGGTGCGTCGTACGCTTCGAGACGCTTGAAGATCGACTGCTTCGGGTCTTGTAGGTCGAAGTTACTTATGCTGGGATTGATCGAACGAACTGGAGATGTGATCGTTGGGGCTGGCGCCCCATATCGGAAGCACAATTTTTGCCAATTGTTGGCTGATTCCCGATGATCGTTTCGTATACCACGAAGATCGACGAATTCCACCCAATGATCGCGATTACCGCGGAAGATTGAAGCCAGCCGGTGACAGTCAAATTGGGGAGGAAGCTCGATTGATTGCACTCGAATGCGATT
>NC_080670.1:209974545-209999545 GCF_030247195.1 Topomyia yanbarensis | reverse complement strand
TTTTAAGAGTTTATTCATAGATGTGGAAAAATCCCGAAGATTACAATGATGGACCACCATTTTCGAAGCCTTTTGTGGAAGATAATTCTTGCTTTTGACTTAATATAAGTAGGGTTCTAATCAGCTACAAATGTTTGGGTAACTGATCATGGTTTAGCTGATAATTTTGAAGCCTTTATGTTGGAATTGTTTGCAGTCGAAGAACTTTTCATTGCAGCTTCCATGTGTAATAATGGCCTCCGTCTATCCGCATTTCGACATAATGCTTACAATGAATTTATCGGAAGTACGCGGTAAAGCTATCAGAAGAATTTCGTGTGCGATGCAACTGTACCTTTACTCCCGCGAGTTCTGGGCTGAAATTTTCTATTTAATTAATGTTCAACATTACAAACAGACAGCCACTGTGTGGGACTGAAGTGCAGAGTATAGTTCTCTGCGTTGCGTTATAGATTGGTCATTATAACGTTTCTATAACTAAATGAATGATCCAAAAGATGCAATAGACAACGCAACTACCAATGCTTCTCCACCATGAAAAATAATCTCAACAAACAGCAACAAACTGCGTTGATAAGATACTAGAAAATAATGTTATCAATACCTTTGTTTTGATCCTAGCACAATACTGCAATCGAGGTGAAAATGTGAACTCGTGTGTAACAGCGAAGCGAAACGAGTGCCCCATTTGCTTTATATCGTTCTTTACCACATGGATCTTACAATTGTCCAATAAAAAAAAAACATTTACCTTGAAGAACAGCTCATGAAATGAAGAATGAGTTTTATCCTATTATTGTGAATTTCACAAATACGCAAATATTCCGGCTTCTCTAATGATTTTCTTCCAAATCAATCGGTACAATGATTATGTTGTGGTTGTCATTAATGATAAAACTGCGGAAACTGTGTGATACGAGTAAAAGATTCTGCTTAGTACTGTGTTGCCAAGATGCTGTCCGCAGCCTAATACTTCGCATTTCCAAAACATTTCAAGTTAGCATAGATTTAAAAAATAGAAGCTCGTGTCGAAGGCATTCAGCTCTACCATAACTTGATAAAAATAAAAGTAATCCTGTGGATATAGGAATTTGGTATGCAAATCATATGTGACAATATCTGTTTAGATTGAGGGGAACAATCATCACTAATATCAAATCGAACTATTTCTAAGGACTTTTGAAGAAGTTACAACCAGCACCGTAGCGTGGTCTGATGGTGCCATTGGCAGAATCTCGGTTCTGCGCCCCTTTGATGTTCGGTTTTCCTCGGTTTACCCTAACTGAGAGACAGTTAATTTCTGTCTTTCTTCGTATTTTTTAAGATTTCACTTTACCTTGGGCTCTACTGAATGTGCGTGTATATGTGAATTCTGCTGAAAAGACCCAGCTGATGGTAAAATGAATGTCGAACAAGATTCGTTATCGAAGACTGCGGTTTTCCGTTTAAAATTATGCACATTGAACTCGATCGGATCATTTCTGATCTACTTTCGGTTCAAAGATAATTCGTTGATATTCTTAAAAATTGACGAAGTCAAGGCAGGTGTCTTGAAAGTTCTCCCAGATAAGCTCAGAAATGTGATGTGCTGTATAAAGCAAGCAAATGAAGTTACTGGCGACAAATTTTTTATCAAGTACTATCGCGTATACATACCCGCCCACAAAGTTGAGATCGACGGTGTGGTCACCGTTTCAAGATTATCGTGAATGGATCAGCTGTGAAACATTCATTTTCCGCGAAGCAAGTACTGTCAAATGACAAATGGGATGTAGATTTATCCGTCTAATTAAAGAGAAAAGCATGACAATATTACTTGCTATAGTGATGTAGGCAAGCGATTTCAGATTTAGTTACCTCTCATAATACGAATTTCTCAATACCAAAAGTTTTCAGGCAGTAAAGGAGGCAGTTTTTCAACTAACATAGATGACAAAACGATTTCTTTTCGTCTAGGAAAGGATCCATTTAGATGATTAGAAAGTTTATTTCTGCGATATTTCATGTATTTTGAATATGTTCATCATGTACGTTGACGACGTACTCAGTCCAGGGACTTCATAATGGAGCTTGAGCTTGTGCGACCACCCCTGGCTGCTACTCCGTTATCGATCTGGACTAGCTTGCACAGGGAATCAGTAGCTAATTGTGTTTGGGGGTAGCGAAACATCTTTCAATGTGCAACTTCTGTTAATCTTAAAGTACCGGCGCCGGTCAGGCCCGAACGTAGATCGCGGAAGGAAAGGGAAGGAATGTTAGTCTGATACTTGCCTTTTGCTATTAGAGGTCGTATATGCTACTGCGTACTTCACAAATATCACGGAAGGAGGACATTTGTTAGTAAGTATAGAAGTCAACATTCAACCAACAGTGAAAATCAAAACTGCTCTAACGACATCACTATCTTCCAACATATTAGTGTAATATTTCTTCGATATCCTCTTACTCTTAAATTTTAGCTTATTTGAAGGATTACACACACTTTAGATGGCCTACATTTTTGCACAGACCACAAATTTTATTTTTACGCACCTCAACGAATCAGTGGAAATGATTAGCTAAGAATAATATGGAACGTTCATCGGATATTCGAACTTAAATCTCCAAGCACTAAATCGCTTATCGCGTGTCTGCTGTCCATTGTTTTTGCTTGAACGAACCAAAATCACTGCTGTCAGGTCATCTCATCGCAATCCTACCAATCCCAGTGCCGTAAATCAGATAGGAAATGTCGTAAACTGTTATAAAACAAATTATTAACGATTTTTTTTGGTTTGTTTTCGTTCTTCCTCTCCAATCTTTAGTGCCTGCCGTCAGCCATTTTTATGAGGATTTCGCTTTATATTTATCTTTTTCTGTAGCTGAAGAAATTGTGCGTCAAAATGAGTGCAATCACAAATTATAATCGTTGTCGTCAAAAGCCATAATAGAAGCTTTATGCATTTGGTCACAGCTGCAATCACAATGAGATTATGTTTGAGGTTGTGACATTTTTATCTAGGCTTGCTTTGTTTCAAGAAAAATAAAAGCGTGGGCGTAAGCCTTTTCGTTTTGGTTAGGTCCGTCTAGTGTCTTGGGAAGAGCCGTTATGTCATTGACGTTGGAGGAAAAAAAACCTTTCTCAAGCATTTCAGCTGAATTAGCATTTTATTTCACGTCCCTTAAAATTTAACTTTTAGAGTTGTAACTAGAGGTTTGTCGAAATATTGGCATGGAAAATAATTCGATAACTCAAAAAAAAACTGCTCAAATAATGATTTTAACACTCGCATAAATTAGCCACCGACAACATGTTAATTACCCGGACAAATAGAGCATAAAACATAAGAATTTCCAAACATGAGCATACTTTCGCGCATGCATGCAATCGCTCTACAAAATCGCATCGTCTCCAACTATCACCTCTCCCACCAATCGATCGCGATGTATCAAGTCGGTCAGCCGTAAACAAAGGTGTTTATTTTATAACGTTTTTTTTGCCCATCAAAATATTGACTGCACCAAATCTAAGCAGGCCGCCAGCGCATTATCCGTCTGACACTTCGCCTGGTCGGTCAGTCAGGTGCAGCCACGTGTTGTGTTTTGTGTTTGGTCGAATACACATTGGGTTTGTTCGCTTTATATTCTTCAATCTCTAATCCATCTGCAACTCTTTTCACACCCGATTCGTGTCTTTGCTCAATAATTGATTAATTTTATTTCTTTTTTCTTTTGTTTCAGCGGTCAAACAGTGAGCAACGTGTGCTTTGTTTGGAGAGTGTTTTTGACCCCAGCTTGACGTTTGCGGCCCTCTGTGTGTGGTCCCACGAAATTCGACAAACAGCAAAAGTGCAGTGCAGTTATTTTAGGCCACAACTTGGTGCTCGTTTCGGTGATGAAACGAAAGAAACGCTCGTGTGTATTGGTGAAAAGCTGGAATTAATAACAAAAAAATAGCGCCCAAGTGGAGCTGCTGTAGCGGGAATTCGTCTGACCCGTCCGTGCATTTGTGTGTGTGTTTGAATTGAATAGACATGGTCCAGAACTGATGATATGGAATGCAACATTCGGACGGCTTAAAGGTGTTTCTTCTTTGTGAATCGACGAGGAGGAGCCAATCAATTCCGGAGGAAACGCTGATGCTGCTGTTGTTGGCATGGTAACGGTAAGTTCCCATATGATATGGGTTAAGTTGGCTCTGGGCTGATTCAGACCGGATCGGAACGATATTTGGTTATGGTTTTTAAACTTTTTCACATCTCGGTGTTGTGATGTAGCCGTACGAAGTGGAAATTTCTACGGATTGACATTTGGAACATCCGTTCGGTGGAATTACCTAACGAAAAAACTTTTTTCATAGGCTTGCTCGTAAACGATCGCTTTTGTTATGTTATAGTCTTATCCAGCCGCGTGGGTATTAAACCGTTTTGACGTTTGAATTTTGCGTTGATTTTGTCTAGAGATAACAACAGTCTGTGTTGTTTTATTTTACTGTGTACCGCCGAGGCGTTAGTAATGTCATTAGCGAGCAGTGATGCCACTTTTAATGATCGTGTAAGACGAGTAATTACGGAATTTCCATACAATTCCAGTAATGTCATTACTCAAATCTTTATAAGCAGAACTTTTTAGTCACTCGACGAACACTCCAATTTGCAAAGAAGCACGCCCAACACTCAGCGAATGTCAGCTTAGCTGCCTATTAGTTGACGAAGGAAACCACTCCGAAAATTGCCATCTCGAAACGGGCCCAGATTGAATGAAACTGTTTCAATTTCACCCCTTCATTAAACAATTAACATACTTCACACAAATTACACTTCTCACCGTTCTGAGGTTTCCACAAACGCCCTTTCCCTTTCAACCGTAACCCGATTGGTGCACCGCCGCCGCGTTGCATTCAACGGAATTTCTTGACAATGGACCTCTTACCCCGCGTCCCACCCACACTCGTTCCTATTCCTCAGCAGCAGCAGCAGTGTCAGTAACGTATCTGTGCAGAGAGCAGCACATAAAGAAACTTTGAGTGCAGCAGGTGGCGCCACTTTGAATAGCAAAACTCCGTCCGGCAGATCGGGAGGTGGATGGGTGCACGGTCGAGTCGAAAACAATAGCGTTGTCTGCAGTGCAACCATCTCTATGGTAGCCCGGCTCTATCCGTACGCAGTGATAGTAAACGGAAGAAGAAAAGTCTGTAAAATATGCGATTTTTTCTAACCTCTTCATCGGCGCGTGATCGTCGTAGGCGGCTGGTTTTGCTTTCGGAGACTGACTGACTGACTGAACGGAATGGGTGAGAGTGAGAGTTGTTTTGTAGATTGTCTTGACATATCGTGCGGTAGTAGTAGCAGGCCATTGTCGTCGACCGCCTCCTGTGCGCTACCGAGAGGGACAACCGACCATTCGAAACCGTCGGAGAGCAAACACGTTCGCACCCAGATGTTAGATTTGATTTCGTAAGTTCACACTTGTTTCGCTACAAAACGTCAAATTCGTAGTGAGAAACGTGACTTGAAAGTAATTCCGGTCCAATGTAATCTGCAATCTCTTCGCTATCCGCGTGAATGATATATCTGCAGGTTAAAACGCAGCAATTTCCGTTTGACATTTTTATTTTGTTCGCCCGAGAGAGGTTCGTGCGAGACAAATAAGCAGTTTTGCGATTTGTTTGCATAAAGGAAAGTGCGGATAGCCGAGAGCGTGTGTGAATAAGGAATGACAATCGAAGGAGGCTGTATGTGCTCGCATAATAGCCGAAAACCCTCGTAGCTTCATTGAGACGCCTAGGGAAGGGTGTCACAAAAGCTGTTGAAAAATGCACATTACCTGCCACCTTACTGGTGGAAGCTATTTAATCACATTGTTGGGCTTGTTTCGTGCTACATTTTAAGGGTTATTAGTTGCCAACAGTGTGGAACTAAATGGCGAACAACAGATCAGAGAGCTGCGTGGAATGGAAGAGAAAGTTATGAGAATTTTGCTCTTTGGAAATTGTATGGTAATTTGTACATGTGGTTCGTTGCAAACAAAACTTTGGTAATCAAAGCCCAGCGTCTGGTAGAATAGTTTTATCTCGACACGTGCAGTAATATTCTTGCGGGACATCACGCTTGACTAGGTGTTTGCTCAGGAGCACAAATTGTGTCCACGTTTTTAGAGCTGTCGCCAATCAGGCGCTAGCTAGGTCTTGTCACTAAGTTAGTGTCGGATTCTGATGAGACGAAATCGAAACGAAAGTTCAATAACTAATTTAGAAAAAGTAGTGATTGATGTAAAACGAGAAAAGAAAATTGATTCTGGACACCCAAGTCGAAAACCCGTTAAAAATCTCAGGAAAAAAGGTCAATATGTGGCAACTAAACAAGAAGGTGTTGAAGTCGAGCAACAGAAACGAAAGACTGTCCAGAGGATCCATCTACGATCAGGTTACCATTCATTCCGTGTCTCCAAGTAGCCGAACAGAATTATGAAGCAAAATCCAGTGGCCAGAGAACGCGCCCGGATGTTTTACGTTGCACGACGAAACCTATTATCTGGATTACTACACACCACAGGAATCCTTATTTAGTTTCCCAGCTAAATTCGCCCGAAAATTGATGATCTGACAAGGAACTATTTAGATTACGGATTAACCCAAGATCTGTAACATGTACCGTGCAGTTATTGAAAATTTGCGTGGAAGCGGGCTTATTTTTTGAGAATTGTCCAACTAAAGGCATGGATCTAGGCCGCCAGGACCAAGGGTAGGAGCTTCCGGACGTGGCCGAATAATGCTCGCGCGGAAACAGGCGTTTTCATGTTGAGATGCACTTGAGACCGTGTATATAAATTTGTAAGTGCTAGTCAACGAATACTTAATCGCTGGGGAATTTTTATGACTGCGAAATCTTGAGCATAACGTAAATGATCGCATTTGCGACACGGTTTGTATTATCGCGAAAGGCTCGAGCTCTTATATGTTTTATGAGCATTCTTTTTATCGCGGTGGGCGTTTATATGTCGCCTGTATCGATTTTAGTTTCACTTGTACCAATATATTTTCCATGCGCTTTTGAGCGCTCGTACAATTGTCAAAAAGTGGTGATGTTACAGTTCTCGGTTTGTCAAAATGTCACAAGCTAGAACGTTTGGCGGTCTTTCTCGTGCACGTTGGGAATCTTCTAAAAAACTTAGCACCACCATATACAGCACACGACCAAACAACGTGCTCGATGTGTTGGTAACCCTCGCCAAAAAACGCAAAAATTACTCTGTGAGTCCAGTAATATCACTAGAAGACAAAACGATTTCTGAACAAGTGGCACAGGCTTAGCCAACCCAATATTTTATATATAGAGCTATTCATGATCCGTTGTTCTAAAAGGTGAACAGACAGACTAATCTTGTCAATATAGACGTAGGTAGGCAGAATAGACCCATCTGCGAACGATATCGAACGCGAGAGCTCGTATTTAAGCATCTTAACTGACTGAAGCCAAAAGTCATTGAAACAAAGAAACTACGTGCTTCTGAAAGTCTTCGACGGTGGGGGGGCTCCAATAGGTGACCACGCCGTCAATTTCCACTTCTCGAGTAGGTACATATAGTCGGTACTCTAATGTCACATAAAACAACGCAAACCTTGTCAGATCCAAGCTTCGTAATTTCAGCCACGGCTGAATACTATTATGCCGGGTCCTTTGCAATTTGTATTACATTAAGTAGTTGAATTTTGGTCAGAAAAAAGTCCACCCAAGAGCAAGTCGATCTTTCTAGGTAAAACTTGACATCATACTCGTTGGGTGGGCTCGACAGGGGATGAGGGTGTTTGTGTTTACGCATTTTCGCAGTTGCGGAATTCCGATGGAGTTGAAGTTGACAATTAGAGCAATTCTGTACAAAAAAAAAGTGAAAACTCGACATGAGAATCATAAAAGAATTGAAAATGGTCCAAACCGTCATCTGTGCAACGCTGAAACGTTTCCCGGAACGTCTGTCTGTTTTCTAAAAGATGCCTTCTTATGAACAACGAAACGTAGATAGTTTTCTGGCAGGTTTCCGATTTATTTTTCCTTCTAAATTCGGCCGGGAGTTGATGATCTGGCAAGGCACCTGCAGCTACAGACTCAATCAAAATCTGTAGCATGTACCTTACAGATTATTTTCATTTCTATTTAGATAATCCATCTGACAAGAAATAGTCTCTATGACTATTTTAATGAATAATTGTCAAGATATAAAATTACAAAATTGAGGACTGCGATAGTCCCTCCCTGCCCTAAGTTGATGGGTTTGACGGTATTGCAAACATCATCAAGCTTATTTCGTGCATCAGTACTAAAGTACCTCTGACAGACAATTTCTCTTTAAAATGGTTATTGCATTACGCCTCGATAGTGCTGCATCAAGGAGACCGAGAGGGCTTATGAGCCTTTTTTATGTTTGGTGTTTTATTATACTGTGCACCAGCCCCAACTAGCCTGACATTAGTCTGAGCGCGCTGTCGTGGCCGACTGGCGCGTCAACGTGGATTGACTTTTCCCCTGTGAGTTGTGCTCGCAGATATTCTTCCACGGTTTAACCCATTATATCCTAGCGTATGAAATTTCATACGCAGATCTATCTTTCGTTTAACGCGTATTTACTGCAGAATTTTGGCATCTAACTACTTTATTATTGCACTAATGGGATCATTGCACCTCATATTTCATTGTGAAACAAGACAACTGCCATTTTTTATAATTTTATTTACATTTTTGAAACGTGTATAGTTGGGGCAAATGGCGGCTGAAAAGTAAGCAATACATTTAATTGAATTTTATTGTTGGAATTCCTGCTAATAATTCCAATATGTGACAAAACGTTCCTACACATGTAAAAGAAGTGTTGTCTATCAGAAAATCTGAAGAAATATGTCAAACAACTTAAAATTTGTTGTTTTTATTCAAGCGCACGAAATTTTTTGCACGAGAAATTTTCATTCTCAAAACCATTTTAAGCGGTGATTTTATTTTTCCCATAATCTTTGATATATTTGTTGGTGGAATTGAAGATATAACTGCATTTGGCTCACTTTTTGAAACCCCTGGGTTATAATGGGTTAATGGCAGTGCTGGTGGAAACGGCTCACAGTGGGCGTCATTATGTGTCCATTTATCGATCGACTTCGTCATCGTGCACACCCTAATAAACATCTTATGATTGAAGAGCCTAACGACCTGTTCAGGGTATCATCCAGACAATATTTGGAATCGTTGGACTATATGGGTTAAAGTTCGTGTATTTGTGTGCTGGGTCAGGGAATGGATACAGAATTGGCATATATGATAGAATAGTGAGTAATCCTTCCGGTGTGCAATTTGTGCATTCGATACATTCAGGAAAATCGGATTGGATAAATTAAGTTCTAATTTCCGGTTAGCATATCATGATATAATTCTAACAGAATGCAATTGTCGGTAATGGTAAAAACACATCATTTACTAGCATTTAGACGAGTTAAAGTAGTCTGATTGCTTGTTACATGTGTTCTTTTCTTCTACTCCATTGACCTGTTTTTTTTCTTTTCCTCTACTCATGTATACCAAAAATAATAACGGTCAATCTATACACTTCTAAATAATCTCTGCATTTTTTTATTCGGCATGTCATGTTGCCTTTTATTACTATATCTTAAATTGGTTTCATACTAACACTCACTAACACATTTAATTGCATATTCTCTCATATACAGTCACAATCTCTCCCATTTCAAACGTACAAACACTCGTGGACCTCGCGATAACACAATCCTGGTCACAAACGCGATCATAAAATTGCAATCATCTGCACATAAGTACGCCCGCGATCTCGCCCACATTTAAACACCCCTGTAATAAAGTGAACGCTTTAGCACCTATGAACTTACAAACGCCTTTTCAAGCATTAACCCACCGATCGCGCGATCATGAATCGGTCACGTCTGGAAGCCACTACCCTCCGTCCTAGCAGCCTAGACTCATGCTTTCAGTTGGACCAATCGAAAAAATGGCGCCCATATTCACTAGACAGATGTTCCATGGCGACATAACCGGGAACTCTAGTGATGTGGGGGAACTCGCTCTCTTCTAGCATCTGAACCGTGCACTGAAAATTAAGCATCATATTCCCGGTCCGCGCGCAATTGTCCTATAGCACACACGTGAATATGCGAATAGACACTCGGTTATAAAATCGAATTTATGAACGCGAAGCTACATACACGCTAGCAAACGCACACGCTATCGAGCACGTTAACGTACAAACGCTCGAGCCTTTCGCGGTGATACACGCGATTGTGAAGTCAGAACTGTACAATGAATACCAGAAGCAGAATCACGGCCCGCTGCAATTGGCCTTAAGCAGTGTTTTAATGGGTGACATTTACCACCTCGTCTGCAATTGTAGTTAATGATTCTAACGGGGAGACCTTCCCATACAATAGATCTAAGTTCCAGTAGAACAACTCTCGAAAAAATTGAGGACTGCAGCACTTTCTGAGCAAGATTATGCGATGGCTCACCAAAACTAAACAGATGTTCGACTAAGGAGAAAATTCGAATGTTATCGGATCGTTGCGCCCAAATGTCATTCGGAGAAATCTAGCCTGGAGTAGGCCAGTAGAGCGGCAGGGATCGTTGCGAGGGGCGAAAGTCTAGCAAGGACAGTTTCGTCGGCGAGTCGATTCCGTTGTTCAGTAGTTTTGCCACAGATACTGCTTGATCCTGTGTTTTCCTGTATCGCTCCAGTGGGTCAAGACCAATCTGGCGACAACGATCCCGGTACGGTGATAGTTCCATGGGACTCCGTCAGAGAAGTTCTCTTCTTTCTACACGCGATCAATTCTGAGATTCTAGCTGGTAAGGAGACCAAATCAGGCATGCATTTTTGAGTAAAGGGCGTACCAGCGAGCAATATAACGTCTTCAAACAGTGAGGGTTCTTAAAGTCCCGATCGATTTTGGAAATAAAGCCGAACTGTCGAGTTGCTTTTGAGATTATAGCCGATTGCGGATTGAACGTAGCATCTAACAAGATGCCAAGGTCGCCAACGTAATCAACTCTATTGAGCATTTACTCATTGATTTTGTGCTCGTAAAATATCAAATTAGTTATGCGGTGGAAGGTGATTTGACATTTCGAAATGCTGACTCTGAATTAGTTTCGTCGGTACCAGCTAACGTAAATATCCAAATACCTTGAAGATAGAGCGGATTACAAGGTACAGCTTCAAATCATCTGCGTAAACAGTTTGAATCCAATACCAAGCAGCAAAATAGCATCATTGAAAAACAGCACAAACAGCAGTGGTCCCATGTTGCTACCTTGGGGGACTCCAGATTTATTCATAAACTGAGAGAAAACGCAGTAAGCTAGCTGCGCACGTAGGACTCTGCCGCAGAAGTAAAAACTGGCACATACTTGCTATATACAGCGACCATTCGCCGGTTCAATTTCGGAGCTAGCATGTTCTTTTGATACAGCAATCAAAACACCGCCACAACGTGATTTATTGGTATTGAGGGGGCTTCGGTCACATCGGAAACCGTTGGATAATGTTCCGAATAAATGCAAGAACAAGAAAAACCCGTAGATTCTTGTCTTCAAACCCTGAATGTTTTGATAATATATCCAGGCTGCACTCTCGTCATGATAGTCTTTCTGCAACACGGGGTTATTTAGTGTAGGAATTACTAAATACTCGACGGTACAGTGTAGAGCACACCGAATTTGTGAGGTTTGATGAAGGTTGTAGCGCGGTTTCAAGTCAACAGCGTCGCAAGTAATCGCTAAGCTGACAGAGAGTCAGTTTTTGTGGCAGTTGGACAAATGCACCGAACCGCATTCATGACGGCCATCATGCAGGACCCAAAGCTGATTCCTTTAAAGACAGGTCCCATCCAATTTTGTATGAAATGAATTGGGGACCAGGCGAAACAAAAGAGCCCCAGTCCGAAGTGCATAAGCAACGTGGCACCACCAGTTCAACATCGTTATCAGTGATGAGCAGGCTTTAACTAAACAGGTACAATCGGCGGCAAAGAGATCGCTCAAATCGATGGACTTTGTACCGCTGACAACAGGTTATGCACCAAAAAAAAATTGGCAAAACCTTAAGCAATCCAGAATAAACACTGAATCTCGTCTAAAAAAACCTGTTTTAATCCACCTAGCGGTGCAATTGTGCCTTTCTCATTTCTCTAAACTATGGCACGGAGGCTTTTTATGTTCAACATAATTGTGGAAATGTCCATTACATTCTTAGTACACTTTGCACTTATACACAATGGCATGCCAGCCACGAACTTGATGAGCTACGTGTCGACGGTGAAACACTTGAAACAAAAAAATATCATACTCCATTAGCTTAATCAGCATTAGATCAATGTTATCTGCTTGCTAGCTCATTTTGTCATGCGGGGATGGGTATATGAGGAGGGCGAAAGTCCCATGAACGAACGACTCCCCAGCTTAAATTGGTATGCTTTGTAATATAGTGGTGGTTTAAAGATGATGGGGTTGAAAGGGAGGGGTATGAGGTGGTGGTCTGAGGGGTGATTTAAGGAGATTTTTAAAGGAGGGGAGTGAACAGTAGAGGGGGGGGGGGGGTGTAACCCCTCTCCGTAAACCATCAACTACGCCCCTGTTAAAATCCAGAAACCTTATGCGAGTCGAAAAAAAAATTTGGACGGGATTAGGTTGACGTTTTCAGAGTGATTGCATAACCTTTCTATATGAGAAAGGCAAAAATGTGCAAAATCCAAAAAAGTGAACCTGCGTCAAATTTTTTTCGTGTTTGCATCAAATCTCGACGTTTTGTGCACCTTGAATACATTTAGCATCAAAAATAAAAATTCTATTTTTAATTTTTCCTATAGTTTTTATGAGAAATTTCTGTGTGGCCGCACTCTGAAACCCGTAATTCCGGAACCAGAATTCCGATCGATCCAAAATTCAATAGCAGCCGATGGGAAGGTTGCACCTTTCATTTGAGACTAAGTTTGGGCAAATCGGTCCAGCCATCTCTGAGAAAAATGAGTGACATTATTTGACACATACGCGCATACATACACACACACATACACACACACATACATACACACATACACACACACATACAGACTTTTTCCGATCTCGACGAACTGAGTCGAATGGGATATGACACTCGGCCTCCGGGCCGGGATTAGGTTGACGTTTTTCAGAGTGATTGCATAACCTTTCTATATGAGAAAGGCAAAAATTGTTCTAATCTCCTCGATTGCGATTGCTGCTCCCTTGTTTTCACGACGTACAGCACAAAGACATTAAGTCCATCCAAACAAGACAAATAAACTGTCAAGACGGAACAATTCGAGTTCATTCGTGATGTCTCCGCAAAAAGTATTCTTCATATGCCGTTTCAAGCCAGTTTTTGTTCTCCTTGAAATATGTCGAAACGCACCATAAATCACACACAAACCTCCCGGTGTTCGGTCCAAGTTCACAGGTACCTTATCAACAATCTGCGCACACCAATCCGGTTTTAGTTTGTCCGCTGGACTATCTCAATTGCCTCATATATCTGGTTTGATCACCACAGTGACAGACAGGTTGTTGTGTTTTTTTTCCTCTCGACACCTTTGTAAACACAGGTGTCGGACCCTTGTAAAAGTAGCGAATCCCCGCATATCACACTCACACACACACCCGATGACATCATATTACAAAGAAAAAACCATCGACCCGATATCGATCGAAGCCTGCTAGGATCGTGTTGCATCAGTTTTCGATCCGATAAGGGCGAACCCCGTTTTTTTTCTCTCTCTCTCTCGGTTGCACATTTCAGTTTACCTTCACATTCGGTTATGAGCTTCTAGTCGAAAGCTTATACGTCAGGCCTGGGTTAGGTTTCATTTCGCCATCGGCCGCTTGAGGCTTGATTAGAGTCAACATTCACCCGTATTTAGACAAAACAACTTTCTTCGATTGCCGCTGGCGAAAAAAAAACGAACGAGCCGTTACACAGGCTTCTCGT
Organism: Topomyia yanbarensis; assembly: GCF_030247195.1. Classification (NCBI taxonomy): domain Eukaryota; kingdom Metazoa; phylum Arthropoda; class Insecta; order Diptera; family Culicidae; genus Topomyia; species Topomyia yanbarensis. Next base: position 209,985,556 of record NC_080670.1, on the reverse strand, counting down.
CTTTCAACAATATGTGCGCTTTTTTTCTTTTCTAAAAGGGATCGATTACACCCAGAATGGAAAGCATTCCTTTTTTTTTTTTTCAATAAAGGCGATCACGCTTACATAACCCAGCTTTTTGCCCCAGACTTTTCGAAATGCGAATTGCGTGATTGGGCGCGTTTAACGGAATGCGCGTTTTACAAATTGTACGTTGCAGTCGAATCGCGCGATGGCATAATGGGCTAGCCGCCGCGCACTCGAAGGGGGATCCCTTGTTCACAGGCCAGCAGAAAAAAATAGTAGCAACAAAGCAGAATAGATTTCACAAGCAAAAGACACGAACCCCTTAATTTTGTGGGGGTTGCCCACCGGGGTTTGACCATCACCATGTTGGTATGTTGCGTATGCTCTCAGATCACCCTCCCGGGAAATTGCCCCATAGAGTAGATTGCACCCCTTAATTCTATAGAATTATTGTAGGCTGCGTGTGCAGTAGCAGCAGCAGCAGTCTAGGTTGGTCAAGCCCGTCTGTCAGTTTGTGTGCTGTGGTTGCTTCGATGGTGGGCAACAAGTGCGCTGTTTGAGCGTTTTGCAAGCCGCTTGTTTATCAATTATTTAAATACGTATGAATTAGCGGGCAGCGATTGGGATGTTCGTCGGTAAAGTTAATAAAACAGACGGAGCTTCCTGTGTCATACTGGTGGGTCAGTGTGCAAGTAAACCGAGACTGTGATTAATTCTCTGGTAATCTCGACGATGGTAATGTGAAATTGGCAAAGTGCATTTGAAAGGTCGATGAAATACACAACGGCGTTTTCAAGGTTATCTACTTGAATCGAGAAGACCCCTATGAAGGAGCATTTGTGGGGATTAAAAATTGCTGACTTCTATCGAATTAACCTCCTCTTGATATAAGGACAGTAATCCATGCTCCGTATGACCTCACACGAAATATTGAGCAGAACAGCTATACCACCGTCATATCCAGAGCTATCGAACGCATATAAGGCCTATCGAGAAGAAGATACACCCGATAACTATTAACGTCGTTTGATGAAAGCCAAAAACGTGGATACTGCCACCGGTTCATTGACGGGTTAACGAGAGAAACATCGAACACTGAGGGACGCATGTGCAATAGTGACAAGAAAAAAAATGACCCCAGTCGGCCCATCCCTGACTCGATTCCTAGTTCTACCAGGAGTATTTGCTCCAAATTTACATGGAGAAAACCCGTTTTTTCGCCGCTAGGTAGCACTGTATGAATCGTATTATCAGTGCAAATAAGAATTTAATTGTATACAACTTTGTCGAAGACTGCTAGTGAATCCGGCTTTGTTGAAAGAAATTTTTAAACTTTTAGCGAAGTGATAACTAAGTCAGCTTTACATGGGGCCCAGCAGTGCATGGTTATGTATCAGCCCTCGATTCCCACGAACTAAACATTTTCGTGGAATAAGGATTAGGTTTAGCTCAATAGCTTGGTCAGAAGAACTATAGTTAATAATACGAGTCATGTTTTGGTTAGAACATTTCAGTTCTACATGTTATCGCACAGAGGGCGCAATCACTAACTTCTCAACGGAGAGAGATAGAAATTAGGTATTTTCTACAAAGTTGTAGAACAAGCATTTTTCAGTAATTCTTCCGAACATCCCGACATTCAATATCTCTTCTATGAAAAGTTAGTGTTGGCGTCCTCTACGCTGCCACAGGAGGAACTAATTTTTTTTAGCAAAGCATAAATCGTATCATGTACTACAATTCTTCTCAATATACTATTCAGCTAAATCAAACCATTATTTCACAAAAATGTTTAGTTCGTGGGAATCGAATACTGATACGCAACCATGCACTGCTAGGCTCCATGCAAAACTGACTCAGACATCACTTCGTTAAAAGTTTAACAACTACTTTTAACAAAGCCACATTAACTAGCAGTCTTCGACAAAGTTGTAGACAATTAAATTATCTTTCTTATTTTCGCTAACAATGAGATTAAGATGTACATAGTGCCGCCTAGCGTTAAAAATGCGAGCTAGTAGGTTTTTCCGCGTAAATTGTCGAAAAATCTAGGTAGGCTTGTCCGACTTGCTTCAAATTTGGATCAAGTACTCCTGGTGCGACTAACAAGCGACTCAGGGGTGGGCCGAATGAGTTTTCAAAAATTCAGTATTTTTCTGGGCCGTCTAATGTGAAACTGAAACAATACCAACAAAAGCGTGGAAAACTCCAACAGCTGGATATTCAATTCTGCCAAAAAAGTTTGTCAGGACTCCGTACCGGCACAGAAGACCTACGTGTCGAGTCCCGTAACGGTACGAATCATCGTTTTCGATGGTGGAATTCTCTTTTGTTATGCAACAATAAGACTCCGGGGTTAGGGAGAATAAAACGCAACTTGTCGAAAAATCTGCCGGATTCTGCTAAAAAACGTTTGTTGAATTTATTCGATAAGTTGTGAGTAACATTGTCCCTCAGGACTGAATGCAGTGGAGGTCATCGTCATATCAAAACCAAGCAGCCTCCGACCACAACTCATATCGGCCGATAGAAATATTGTTCTGTATCCGCAAGTTGTTCGAGTTCCACCTCGACAACTGGGTCGAAGCACATAGCTTGATGGTAAGCTATGATCGATTTAGTGTCCGCAAAAGCAGAGGAACCAGTGCAAGATACTTTGAACATGTTGTCGGTTTGAACTCTTCAGCTAGGTGTTGAGGTGTCTCCAAGTAGAAAACAGCGCAGGTCGTTTTTTCTAGGAAGCGTGAGCCGGCCCAACCCCAGCTTCTACTAATCGGTGTAACGATTAGTCGGGTCTTTTCATTTGAATATCTTGGGGTCTGAAATTCTTGAAATCATGGATTATATACGCCCGCAAGTGATATTTATAATAAATTCCGCGAAGTCGACTGCAATAAAATATTCCACACTGTTGGATCAAAGCTTGATGGATTCGATACCTTCAATGAAAATACCACCGTTTCTATTAAGTTCAATGATCCTGCTTCAGTTTACGCTGCAGAATTACCTACTATTCAGGATAAACTTAACTCTATTGAGGCTATGCGTTCGGTGAAGCCTGCAATGCCCCAGAAAATACGGAGTCCTTGAGTGGTTTATCTAAGAAATCATACCTGATTACATTAGTTTACATTCCTTTGCATTGCTCCATTCCAGGATTCCAGTGTGTTTCTGTAATTCACGTCAAAAGACACCCCAAGGTTGGCAAACTTCTTGAAGCATTGTGAAACTTGGTTGCCGGCTACATTCTATTATCCCCAAGGTATTGACGAAAATTTAGACATGTCCTCACATCCGACATTGCTGCTGCGGATCTTAAAATAGTCTAGAAACTACCTCTTCTCTTAATTTTATTGTAAACTAGTGCTATAGATGCCGCAGTGATCGATGTAATGCAACTGTCGAACTAACGGGTGTTCAATAAAAAATTAGAATAATTCCAATACCTTTTTGTAATTAAAGTACAGAGCGTATTTTTTTCCTCTCCAATGGAATTGCTCTCTGGACTCCCTTAAAAAACGGGTTCAATCGAAGATGGCGTAGAAACAGCAAGAACTCCGCGAGCGTTTTGTATGGTTTTACGAAACGCATGGTCATTTCATTGTAGAAAAAAGTTTACGGTAATCTGACTCGATTTTCACAAAATTAGTCTCAAATGAAAGCTAGAACATCCCTTTTGAATGCTATTAAATTTCCTTTGAATCGGAGTTCTGGTTTCTATGTTACGGGTTGAAGTATGCGGCCATATGCGAAATTCCCATATAAACCGGTAATTAATATATGTATAAATGATGCAAACATAATTAAAATGAGTTACAAATTGCTTGAAATTGTTTGCCGACACTCTTATACCATTCGACTCACTTCGTTGAGTTCGGAAAACGTGTGTATGTGTTATCTTTTTGCCTTTCTCATATAGAAAGGTTATGCAATCACTCTGAACATAGTTAACCTAATTCCGGTCTAATTTTTTTTGACTAATGTATAGGTTTTCTGTATTTTAACAGAGGCGTAGTTAGGGGCATGCGATGAGGGGTTACCACCACCCTCCTCCCCACTACACACCACCATTCTCTAAACCCACCTTCCTTCATCATTCCCCCCCCCCGAAGAATATTTCCTAGTTCCTCCAAAATGAACTTCCTTAGTGGGTCTGTTAAACTAGTGAAAATTGTGGTTTGAAATGATTTTGAGTTTGAAAACTACTTTACAATTGAAACTAATCTAAAATTTGTTACAAGTTGAAAATTTTTTGCGGAGTCCGGACCCCCCGAACCCTCCTCCTGGATCCACTGCTGGGTTTCAGTGTTTCAGCTTCGACACATAGCTTCTCGAGTTCGTGGCTGTCAATCCATTGTATGTATGTGCAATCGTACTGAATATGTAATGGAAATTTTCACCGTTATATTGAACATAAACAGCCATGGAATCGTACACGGAGAACAAACGGAATAAATGGGTACGATTGCGTGAACTGAACGATTTACGAGAACCATGACCAAGTTCCTGAAATTATGAATAATAAACCTCGAATTCATGAATCTATTTGTGTTTTCAAAAAACTAGTTCGCTCCGAATATGTACATGGCGTTACATTAGAATGTTTGGTTAGGCTTAGGGACATCTTTAGGTTTCGTTGTGTTTCTAGTTCATGATTTGGGAATACACAGCCGACATTCAAATGTTGATCATGATTTCAAGAGCTTTTTCGCGATTCCTATGATTTCTCGTCACGTTATTGTGCTATCTTATTCATGAGTTTACTATCGCATTTTTCTGTTAGACTAGCGGGATTAAAATTCATGATTTCAGGATCTTAGTCGCGATATTTGTTACTCCTATTCACGTTATCGTGATATTTTAGTTAGGAGTAGAGTGATTCATGTTCATGATTTCAGGATCTTAGGCACGATTCTTGTATCTGCTGTTCATGTTATCGTAATATTTGAGTCATAAATAGAGTAATTAATGTTCATAATTTTTGGAACTTAGTCATGATTTTCGTAATTTCTGTTCATGTTATCGTAATATTTTATTTTGAAACATACTTCCAAATTTGACACGAAGAGTAATAATGTAAGAGTAATGTTCATGATATCAGCAGTTTTATCATAGTATTCGTAAATTCTCTTCGCCTAATTGTGATCTATTACTGTTTGGTTACTATCGCTTTTTTATTCGGAATGACGTGACAATACGAACTGAATCATAAAAATGTGACTGATTCGCGATATGTTATTCTGTTCTATTTGGGATGCTCATCGCAGTTTTCGTTTTTTATCCAGACATCACCATGAACCTTATCAAACGAATATCTACGAATTCGAGGTCCCAATATATTACTAGAGTTACCTTGAATATTTCATTATTAATGATTAGCGATATCTTCTATATACCACCAGCACGCAAAATAGATTGTAAATCATGTACTAGGCATCATGAACCAATTAACGAATACATGACTAATATTTTAAGATTTCATGAACTATTTAACAAAAACGAACGTGAGGTATGACTTATATTAGGTATCATGAGTTCATGAATACATGAATTACATTTCATGATTAATAGTTCACGAGCACGGATATTGGATCGTGACATATTAGGAATCATGAACCAGTTCATGAAAACATGAATATTTGATGATTTTTTAAACTATTTCGCGAGCATGGATATTGGATCGTACCTAATATGTTAGAGATCATGAATTAGTTCACGAGAATTGAATGGATTCATGAATAAAATTTTGAATTACGTGAAATAGTTCACGAGAACATATCCAGAATATTTTGATTTTGTGAACTATGAAAATCGTCAGGAGTCAACCTTTGGTTTTATGAATAATGTTCATAAAGTTGTGAACTAGTTCGCGTACTGAAAATCGCATTGGAAATGACTTGGCGGAAACCATGTCTGAGCGTTATGCGGGCGTTACTGATGGGAAATTGAACATAATTATAAAACATGATTTTTGTTCATGGTCTTGTTTTCATAACGTAAAAACGTGATTGTTCCAGGATTCATGGCACTTTATTCACGATTTTGGGAACAATTTTTTCCGTGTAGTTTGGGTAAATGAGAAAAACACAGTTGCTCAACTAGGTGGATTAAAATAGGTTTTTTGAAGAATAACCACTATGTTTTTAATAAAAATACTGAATTCGTTTAAAAATTCTTTTTTGTGTTTTTAACAACATGACTGAAAAAAATTTAATTTTTTATTGAATACCCGTTATTTATAGACAATAGTAAACTAGATGGCAGTAGTAGTGATTCACTGATTTCCACCGCACACCAATTTGAATATCTATAACTGCTTGGATTTAGTGCCTAACTGGCGCCAATTTGGTGTTAGTTTGGATAAAGCGCAAACACGAAATTATTGCGACACATTCAACATGGCATAGCTTTTTTACCATTGGGTAAAAATCAACCAAATTTTGCATACTTTCTCATTGATGTGTATTGTTTACATGCTGTCAAACTCGAAGTCGACTGTTTTTCGATCCAACGAAATTGGAGGTGAACCAAAGTCGAGTCGAGAGAACCAATTCTTTCCAAACACCTGGAATTTCCTGACCTGTCGCACCGGCAGTTGGGAAAAATGTTGAACATTCACCATTCAACCGTCTCCAGACTGTTGAAGCGGTTCCAGGAGCGGTTGACGTTGGACCACGGCAAAGGAGCTGGAAGAAAACCGGGACCGGAGAACCAAAAGACGGGGTTAGAGTTTTTCACCGGCAAGAGCAAGTTCTATGTGGACGACAAATTTAAGAAGAAGAAAATGTCCAAGTTCGCCTCCAAATATCTCATTTGGCAGGCCATCTGCTCTTGCGGACTGAGGAGTGTGCCTTTCGTGACAAAGGGCACAGTAAATGGCGAGATCTACAAATCTGAGTGCCTCGAGAAGCGCCTTTTGCCGTTCTTGCAGCAGCACGATGAAGCTCCGATTTGGCATCATGCCACTATTCTAAAAGTGTCCTGGAGTGGTATGAGGCCAATTCTGTCCATTTTGTTCCAAAGGACATGAATCCGCCAAACTGTCCGGAGCTGCGCCCGGTGGAGCAGTACTGGTCAATGATGAAGCAGGAACTTCGGAAAAGCAAGAAGACAGTCAAAGACGAGAAGGACATGTTAAGAAAATGGAAAAAAAACTGAGAAACTGGTACCGGATGACACTGTAAAAGACTTTGATGGAGGGCATCAAGCGAAAATGCGTTCAATTTTACACTCAAGGCTCCATCGATTAACTTTTCTTTTGATTTTTGAAGTAAATATATGTATAAAACTACCCTAAAATTTTGGTTTGATTTTAAACATTATAAGAAAATTGGCATGACATTTTCGGTGTCGCAATAATTTCGTGTTCGCCCTTTATATTGTCTAAATGGCAGCAAGTTGGTGTCAGTTACTGACGATCGGAACCCGAAATATTAAAATCCCTCTTGTCTACACAAGTTTTTCAATATTTTTTTCTCTCATCATCTGAAATCGGTGACCCTACTGCCAAGAGTGCTGAAACTTTAAAATCCACGATGCGATAATGAATTCTCCAGTGCATTTTTAGAGTCTATTACATAAAGATTCCACCCATTAAAAATCTGTAACTTTGCCTAACTTGTAAAACACAGCGACCCACTGGATAAGAGAAGCATGGGCGAATAAGACGAGAGGAACTGGTTTCCCGCCTTGGTAATTAAATTATAAAACTAAACAATAAATATCAACGAACGATCGTTTCGCTCAAGAGCCACGCGCACCACCCGTCGTCACCCGGGGCTGTGGAATATAAAATTTGTCACTTTTTTACGTTCAAACAATAATAATAATCAACAGGGTTGTTACGCAATCAACAGCAATCGGTGTGATGATTCGTGACTTTTTTGTGTTTGCCTGGCGTAAACGAAAACAGTGTGCAATCGGGCCTCCAGGCTATCACGGCTGCGGTAGTTAGCTGCGGAAAAAGTCGGAAGTTTTGTTTGCCCTTTTCGGGAGGGGACATTTTTTTTCGTGATTGTGGGTTTGTTTGTGAGTAAATGGTGTCTAGATTCGGTGTTAATCGTTTCGAACGTGACTGCTCAATTTTCGGCATATGGAGCTGTGATATTTACCCCAAAATTTCAGTTGAGTAGAAATAATAGATAAAAATCAGTAATTAATATTTTGGTCAATATGGTCAAAGGCACGTTGCATTGTCTTACCATTCATTGTATAACCAAATTGTTTAATATATCGGTCAAAATTGAAGTAAAAATGCGAACTTGTACATTTTTGAGTTTCGCATGCATTTGCATGAATCTTGTTTTTTACAGATCACATCATGTATACTAGTACCATCTATTGGTGTGTAGCTGAAGTTGGAAATTTTACGAACTGGCTTGATTTCGATTAGCTAATTCAGCTTCAGTTATTAGAAACTATTGTTTGGACTTGTTAGTTGCCAAAACAACGATTTTCATTTCCACTAGCACAACTGAGTGTATATATTCCAACCCGGACCCGGTTTCGAGTGATAACGCTAATATCAATAGCCTCGGCGTCAATCACCTTCTGTACAGAGCGGCCATAATTAAAGATTACTCAATCAGTGCGTTAAAATCAAGTGCAATCTTGTCCGCACTCTTCGCCACCGAGCATCATTCACGCAATTGATTACAATTAACAACCGCTCGCCCGCTCTTCTTCCGTTTATTGTGATGATGATCCGTTGCAAAGTAATTCGCCACTAAAAGTTTGGCATGTGCCACCCGCCACCGGATATAGTGGATCCATGTTATAGCTCGAGGAAGTCCGTTTGCGATTTGTTCGTGCAGTCGATATATTACAGCACTTCTTGTTTCGCTCAGGTCGACGACCAACCGTCACTGCCCAAAATGGGTTTGTTCGTGCGGCTGAAACTATGAAATAGCAATAAAGGTCATTTTCAATAAGGTATTCTTTCTTTCCCATGGGGAAACTATAGCAACCATGTTTTGACTGTTTGTCGCACACAAAAATTGCTCGGCACAGCCCTGCTGCTACAGTAAGCTGTCATCGGCAGGGGTGAGTTGCAGTCAGGGTTGGAAAAAAAAACATCTAGCAACATTTCGAAATTTATAAAAATTGCTACCGGAACTAATCCGCTCATATTGTTATCTATAGCATAATATGTTCGCGGTCTGTGGCAACAAAAACAGAAATATAACCGGGTCTGCCGCGTGGGAATGCTACTGGCGTGCCGCCGCCACCGCCAGTCTAACAATGTTGGTCGGTTGGAAATGGGCTATTTAAGCACGCGAAATTAGCGCTATTGCAGCGTCTAATCTTGCTGTTTTCAAATGCATCTCGCAGCCAGATTAACCAAGTTCAGTAATGGCAAAGGCCGACCCGAGGCTTGATGATTTGAATCGGCGGGCGGTACTATTAGGGAGTGAACCTGTTGCAATGCTCTTTTATATCTATCATTAGGGTAGTGCTCAGCGTTTAGGTGCAAGCAGTGCAATTATCGAATTAATATAATCAGAGTCGATATGGTTAGGTCGGATTAGATGTTGCTGCCTAATCGAAAAAAAACATATAGAAAAGGTTTCGATGTCACGCAATGCAGGGTTTATATTTCAAAGAGGTGCGCCACAGTAAGCCCTTTCTGCGCTCACCACATCAAGTGAAATTTCCGCCGCACAATTATTCTCGGTCCTGCTGACCAGAGTGTAGTCATTTGGTTGATCATGTGGGCCACTCATCATCAACCGATCTGCAGAGAGAAAGCCTTCACATTACTGGGCAAGTAGCACTTGTGACCGTCCGTCCGCTTCAGCGTTCATTCATTCATTCATTCGTTCGTTTCTTGATTTGTGTTTTTTTCTTCTTGCTCCTACCAGATTACAATTGGTACTGTTAGTAGGCGCTGACCGAACGTACGAGATTCATGGAGGGCAAAAAAACATATTTTCATATCGAGCTCGTAAATAGACTGCGAGCGTTTCCAAGGGCTTCTTTGGCCGAGGAGGATTTCTTTACTCAGTCAGGTGGAAAGAAGAAAACAGCTCCAATCGCGGATAGTGATTCATATTTGTTTTGGTTGGGGTTTTTTTTTCTTCTGTTTCTTTAAGGCACTATTTTCATACCACACAGACCCAGTCAACTGGCATCTAGTGAGTGAGTGAGTGAGTAGTGTTTCCTTGACCAAGAGCAAGCAACATAGGTGTATAAAAGGAAAGTTTGTTTAGTCGAGTGGTAATTATTGAAAGGGCCTCTGTTTGCTTTCAACTCAAGCAATGATGGTCAATTAGTCGATGATGGTGAAGATATCAGGACCTTTTACGATGACGGAGCTGAACTTTTTTAGAGCATTTTGCTATTGTTTTATAATGACGCTGTACATGAATTCTGCAGCCGAAGCAATTTCCACATTAATCGAAACAAGGTTTCATGTGGAACTAAAATCAGCATCTGATCTCAGTAGGCTGCGCAGCACGACGCTGGACTGTCAGCTGTGCTCTCCGGTAGGTCGGTAGGTAAAATAAGTGATGCTTGTCTGGTGTTGACAATATTCAAGCCTTTTCTCGATTGGAATTTGTATCTCAGTAGCAGGCTCAGCGTGGTTTCCGACCACGAAGCTGAAAATAATTGTTGTGGTGTTTATGAGGGCACTTGCTGTGCTCTTTTCGTTTGTTTGAAATTGGGGGTTTCACGACGGGAGAGCGGCTATTCACTTGACGTATGAAGGAAATTAATTACCGTGGCAATCAGTGACGTATACGATGTTTCTGGATAACAACTTTAATTTTGTGCCGTATTTTGATCACGGATCATTTTCCACCGTAATCGCTCCAAGCTGTCTAAAAAAAAATTCAAGTGCATCTGAAAAATGACAAGTTATTCTAAAATAGCCCCAAAAAAATGTAAATATAAGTAGGATGAAACAATCAGCAAAAGGTACGGCAATGTTTAACAGAATCTGATTGGAAAATCAGTACTTTTAATGTTAAAAGCCGGATGTTACTTGCGAATGTCGTCCTACTTG